>NW_007247659.1:671722-695773 GCF_000164805.1 Carlito syrichta
TTTTGCAAGACTTACTATGCTTCCTAAATACCCAAACTTCATCCAGTTCGCTTTTCCTTGTGTCGCCTGCACTGGTCAACATTATAGTCTATACTTTTAATTGATTTATTGTCTGTTTATCAATCAGAATGTGTATACCATGAAAGCAAGGTGTTGTCTATTTCCTTCACTGCTATATCCTTCATAAAGTAGGATCAGAAATGTAATAGGCTCTTAATAAGTATTTGTTGAGCAAGTGACTGGAGAGGGATGACTAGAATAGCTATATTGTTTTTATTGAAGAATATATCATTTTTATTTAACCTACCCTGTATTTATGTTATTTGAGTTGTTTCTCACTTTTCAAGGTCATGTAGCCAATGTATTAGTAAGTATGCTTGCGTTTATTTATCTAGTAGAGGTGGTGCTTACCTTTTCAACATTCACTGTATTTTCTCTTGATAACTACCTTTATTTTAATTGAGCTAATCAGATATATATCAAATAGGTCATGTTTATAGGAGAATGAAAACTTCAACCCTCCTTCTAATGGCCTTCCATGTAACTTAATTGTAAACGAATTAGCTTACTTCCATTTGGTTAATGGTTCATGAGTGTGGAAGTGATCACATTCAGTTAAGGACACACTTTAAGATGACTGGTGGGGGAAGAAGCTTTCAAATCTTCTGGGAACAACTTTTTTTTCCTCCCTCCCTAGTCACAGACAAGAGAGAGTAGAACTCTGAGACCCTTTTTGTGATCACAAGGCTTTATCCTTAGGCTAAAGATGGCAGTAATGAACACAGACGGTAGAAAATGAAGCGAATTGAGTCTTTAATGACATTTTTAAATTACTGGAGCAAAGCATTCTGGAAACCTTCCCTACTCCTAAGCTTCCACTTTGCTTTTAAGGCTATTATGATTTGGATATTCTGTTTTTTTGCAAGTGAATGCTACCTAAGAGATATGTTCACATTTATACTTTTTCGTACTTACATTCATCTTTAATAGGGTTAATTTCTAAGAACTAAATTGTTAGGTAAAAGAATATACAGAATTTACAGTTTAATAGAAATTAACAAATTTTGAAGAGTTACTCTTTAAACAAAATAATGTACTGAAAATGGCAAGAAGATGTGCTAAAAAAGGTTGTTGGATGGAATAAAGAAAAAATGATTTGTTTGCCTGTTTCTGCTTTTCTTTGGACCTGCCCTGACCTCTTGTCTTTTGTGTATCTTGTCCTTCCTATGTGGTCCTTGAATCCTCCCTGTACTTCAGGTGGGAATGTAAATAGATGGATATTGGTGCAGTGATGAGATGGGGCAGAAAAATGTCTGAGAGGGAACAGGTAAGTCTTAAGCTTATTTCTGGGGAGAACGTTGATGTTTAGCTGTGGTAGACCTAAGGCTACTTATTTAAGGTATTATATATCATATATATATCTTCTCTTTATTGAGTATGTATATACATGTATGTATGTATTACACCATACACAAACATAAAAGCAATTCAAGTTGAGATCTGAAGAAAATAAAACAGCAAAGATTAACTGTTACCAAATATTTAAGAACCTTGAATACAAGGCTAAAAAAATTTGGCTCTAGTGGTAGTGATAAAGCAGTATTAACAGCTCTTTACAAATGTGCCATCCAAAAAATCACACAAAAGATAAGAAAATTGGTAACGGGCACATATGCCTTCCAACATTTCCCTCTCCTGAGATGTTTGTTATGGACTATGTGTTTTTGTCCCCCCAATATTCATATATTGAAAATTAACCTCCAGTTAGGAGGTGGAGCCATTGGGAAAGAATGAGGTTTAGGTAGGTGGAGAGAATGGTGGCCCGTGATGGGATTAGTGTAGTTATTTATAAGGTGAAAACAAGACTAGAACTGGCTCTCTTGGTCATGTGAGGATACAAAGAGAAGATGGCCATTAGCAAACAAGGAAGCTGCCCTCACCAGGCACTAGACCTGCTGGTGTCTTGATCTTGGACTTCCAAAACTGTGCAACATAAATGTTTTTGTGTAAGCCATCCAGTCTATGGTATTTTGTTATAGCAACCTGAACTGGCTAAGACAGTACCTCTTCTTCACCTCATCACTGAGACTGCAAACATCCTCATTTTCCCAACTTGTTCCACTTACTCTAAAGTTTTTGTACTCTCATCCATTATGTGTTTTCCCTTGTCCCATTCTAGATATGCACAGGAGCCATGTATAGTGTCTTCTGCTCCAAGCCTTCCTATTTATGATGTGACAATGAAGATTTGAGGGGAGGGCTGTGGAGGAATTAAAGTTGGGGTCTGGGTTATGTTCTTCAGATAGGGCTGGAGAGAACAGACAACAACTCTGCAGCCAAGACCTTTATTATCTTAGGGTAAAATATTTTCTGAAAACGTATCTGCATTTGTCATTTTTGTTTGTAGTTTAAATTAGTTGGGTTGAAATTTGGGGGCACTGGTGGTGGGAGGGGGCATAGTTTATCTCCAGAGGCCAGGCCTGCTATAGCAAGTTTCTAGTTGGAAACAATAAGTATCTTTGAAAAACAGGCGAGGGAAACAGGAAACTTGTGAATTTGATATAGTTCTGCATCTAGATGTTTCCCTGACATAGTTTCAGAGTTTCAGATGAACTGAAGAAGGAGTGAGAGAGTACTGTATTACAGCAGCAGCAATGCTGGGAATAAGGACACCTTGATCTTTACCTTAGCTTTTATATGAAGTAATTGAAAGACTTTGGATGATTGATTTTAGCATTTTAGTGTCCTTATATGTTATAAGTTATGAACACATAATCTACAATAAAATGCATGTTAAAATGTGTATTGTAGCCAAATCTTATGACAAAATTATTTGACATATTAATATATTACCTAATAATTATTTTCCACAAAATTGTGTTGGTAACAGTGACCTCTAATTTTGTTTAACTTTCTTTTCTTAATGTATTACATAGAGTTTTACTTATAGTAGGTGTTCAGTAAATTATATTGATCAGGTTGAGTGACGGGCTAACCTTTCAGATTCTCTCAATATAATAGTTCAACTCTATGTCTATCTTCTTTCTTAGCAACTAGTTTCAAAACAGTGTTCATCAAAAGCAAGCAAGAACCATTGTTGGACACATGAGGTATGGGACACAATTATTTTACTTAGATACTGTTTTTAGACATAGAAGGAAGATTATTTTGACTAACAGGAGATAAGACATGAAGAGATAAATATGTTTAGTTAGCAGCGATGGTCTGCTGAATCCAGTCCACGTAGTTGCAGACCTTGGTATAGACACCAGGTTTGCCTTGCTGAGCACAGCCATAGCCCCAGGAAACGATGCCCTGGAGTTCTCCATTACAGACCACGGGGCCACCAGAATCACCCTGAGCAGGAGGAAAGCGACGATCAGAATTCTTGTTTATACCCAGATAGGAGAATGGATTCCAAGATGTCCCTCCACGTTGCTGGGGTCATCCCAGGCTACTGATCCTCTAAAAAGCACATTCTTTTCTCTTTGACACCCAACCCTCCAATCAACTTACTCTGTCCCTAGTCTTCTTCCTTCTTTCAAGTTCTTCCTCTTTCCTTAGTAAGTCAATAGGGCCAAGAGGAGAAAAGGGCTGGAGAGGTTTAATGCTGCCCAACTTGCTCTCCTTCCACTAGGGTTCTCTTCCACAATTTACCACAATCCTTACACCTGGAAGCATTGTTTGCACACTAACTTCTGTGTGTCTTTTAACTCTTAACTTTAGCCTTTGATATCCCAAAAAGAAAATTTATAGTTTGTCTCAAGGCTATCTCTCATCTCTCATAATCAGTCCTCAAAACAGGTTCACTGTGTTCTAAAAGAGGAACTATGATGGAGAAGACAGAGACTGAGCTGGATGGAGAAGGAGTAGAAAGAAACTCACCTGGCAAGAGTCCTTTCCACCCTCCAGGAAGCCCAGACATATCATGTTGCTAGTAATCTTTCCTGGGTAAGCATTGCGGCAGGCAGTGTCAGAGAGGATGGGAGCATTCAGACACTGCAGAAGCTCAGGGTAGTTGGCTGTGGAGTGCAAGAGTAAAAATGAAAGCTTGCCCATGAGTTTCCAGAAATTTATTTCTCAATATTTCTCTCTGCTTACCCATGCTCCTGCTCTTTCTCTCAATGAACCAATGACTTCTAGTTTGAGAGAACAACTTTTCTGAAAGGTTTTTCAAATAGTGCAAATCAACGAGTTTTTCTCTCTCTGAGACTAGTATCAGTGACCAAAGATGTCTTGCCTAGAGACTTTATTTCTCAAGCAGAAATCCTTGTGCTTCAGGCTGTACCAAATCCCTGAACCTCTGTTCTGTTTACCTCCTCCGTTTCTAGTTCTCTGCATGTCACCAATAGCACTCCAATTTTATACCCTGACATCTTTATAACAGTTCATTTTTGCTGTATCTTCTGTCTGGTCCCAGCAAAGGAATCATTCTCATTTTATATCATATCTTCTAAGACTCCCTATATCCAAAAAAATGATGCTCCGGGAACTTTGCCTTTAGTGAGAATTTGGACTGACACTCAACATCCCTTTCACCTGTGTGTTTGCAGACTTGATATTTCTGTTCCAGGCAATACTTACTGCCACTGCTCAGGGTGTTGCCCCAGCCGGAGATGAGGCACTGAGTACCAGCAGCAGCACAAGCTCTTGGCAGAGAGACTGTGGACACTCGAGAGCTGATGACGGCAGGTGAGTTCAGCTTAATCAGCATGATGTCATTATCAATGGTGGCTGCATTATATTTGGGGTGGCGGATGATCTTGGCTGAGTTAATGAATTGCTCATCGCCCTCGAGGACATCAATATTGTATTCTCCAAGACGCACCTGGATTCGGCTGGATTAAAGAATTAAAAGTTCCTGAAGTGTCTAACGTGAAGTCCTTCCACTTCCCCTGACCCTACATTCATGAGCATAAACACAGACACCAACCTTCTCTAGCATTCATGTACAAAGGTAGTTGTGCACTTAAGGTGGCATTGTACACCAACACACGTTGCAGGTTAGAGTATTCCTTAAATAAGTGTCACTACAGAAGCAAACTCACAACCTGCCATTTTGTTAAAATAGTAGGGAATGGAGAGGGGAACACTGTGATCCCAATAAAACAGATATAGATGAAAAAAGAATTGGTAAAGTTTGACCAGTCCCTGTCATTTGTCCTCTAGTTGGGATCACCCGTTATTATAGGGAGATGAGGTAAGAGTCAGGGATTTGGCAGAATACTAAAGAAGCATAATGGTTCATGCTTATGATGGAAATTTCATGTATTTTTCTTACCTCTATATGCCAGTTTTACTAGTTGAGTTATTATGATTAATACTATGCACTGAATCATGTCTTAAGCTATTTATTTTAATCACTCACTATTTCTCTTTTTTTTTAATTAATTTTATTTTAAAGATGTGGGGTACAATTCAGGATTAGGTGTACAAATAGTCATTGTATAGGTAAAGTTTGGGCCTCCCTTTGGTCCCACTTTGCCTGGTTTGAGGTCAAGTACCCTTATTGATGTTATGTGTTCACCCCTTTCCCCTGGCAGTTTCTGGCTACTGCCAATCATTTCCTTAAAGTATTATGGTAAATGTTCAGGGTCAACTTATGAGTTAGAACATGTGGTACTCAGTTCTTTGTTTCTGTGATAAATCACTGAGTATTATAGACGCTAAATTCATCTATGTTGCTGCAAAGTCCATAATTTTTTTCTTCTTTATGGCTGCATAATATTTCATAGTGTGCATGTACCACATTTTAAAAAAGCAATCCAGTTTTGAAGAGCAGCATGGTTGGTTCCATGTTTTTGCTATTGTAAATAGTGCTGCAGTAAACATGCAAGTGCAGGTATCTTTTTTGTAGAATCATTAAGTTCCTCTGCGTATATTCCCAGAAGGGTTGTATGGAAAGTCAGTTTCTAGCTATTTTAGGAATCACCACCTGTTAGTTCAACTCACTATTTCTCTTTTGTGTTTTAGAACCATCCTTTGGGAAGACACCAGAAAACAATATAGGTACCGCTCCATGCAAAAGTCCCTCAATATAGCAGACAATGTTTGAGAGAATAAAAAGTTTCTTAAGGTCTGACTACTTCGCCCTTCAGGTATAACTCTAAAGTTTTCCCTGGTTGTGCTTTGACGGTGCTAGAGGATACATTGACCTTAGGGCATAGTACAGTGAGTATTGATTACTTACGACTTGTAACAGTGGGCCGCAGACACCACCCACTGGTCGTTGATGAGGGAACCTCCACAGAAGTGGTAGCCGGCATTCAGGGACACCTGGTAGGGGATGGAATTCTTTTGACAGGTGTAGCCCCCAACGATCTTGTCATCATCATCATCACCAGTGGGGAAAGCAACTGACAGGGAGAAGTTGAGAACTATTTGTTAAAAAGATTCCTCTTAGAATTTCTATACCACCATGAAAGTTTTGTACATTAACCAGAAAAGAGTAAACAATGTTTTCTTATCTTACATAATCAGGAAATGGTGGTTTTAAGGTGATTTAGTGGGAGGATTTATTATTCTATACCTTTAACATGTACTCCACTTATACCATTATAAGTATCTAATTTTAAATTTATAATTGGCATTTGATACATGCATTCGCTTTAAAAATATATGTACCATTGAGACACACACACAAACGCAACACACACATACACACACACATTCATAAGGATCAGAGGCACTTTATACAATGAATGTCCTGGAAACCACCATCTGAGGATATAAAGAATACTTTGTACACAGAGCTCTGCTCAACAGTCACGCAATAAATGTAAAGTTTTGTAGTAATCATGGTGATGTTTGTGGTGGTTGGTGGGGTATTATAGGATGGATATCTTCATGGGGTAACAGAAAGGAAGTTTTTAGAGGCCGCTTTTGAATGTTGTGGCCTGAAAGAAAAGGAAAGTTTATACTTTTGTTCCTTCAATTTTTCTCTTTAGTTTTAGCCTAAAAATTGTGTTAAATCATTTTCCAAAATACTATAGAACTTCCCTCTCCAATCTTTCCTCTTATAACAATTATCTTCCCATTATTTATTAATTCACTCAGCTCTGTGAAGTCTGTACCACTGATTTTGTAAGATTTCTTGAAACTCCAAAAAGTTGTGACTATATCATATGAGCCCCATTTAAAAAAAATTTTAAAAGATTTTGGGAAAGAAATTTTCAGGCATGTAGATAAATGTATTAAATTTATACCTGCTCAATTTGAAAAAAAATGTTAGCGTTACATTTTAGGAGTACAAAATTTAGTAGTATAGCATTAGAACTAGTCTTTTCTCTATTTTTTCTTGGTTGAATGACATGCTATTTTCCACCAGAGATTTCAGTGGCAAAGAAGTCGTAAACACAGCCCATATATTTTATTCACGAGAAATAAAAATAGATTTTCCTGTTAGGCCTCTTGGCTCTAGAATCACTAGCACTTTAGTGATTTATAGAGGAGCCTCGAGCTCTGAACTCATAGCCTCTTCAGGAATCACAGGACTAGTTTCAGTAATTAATTCCAAATTCTTAGAAAGGTCAGTGCAAGCACTTCCTTGATGTGAGCCATTCTCTCCTTCTTTATCAATATTACTTGAAAGTGGAGAGTAAGTTCTACTTCTTTGTATCTTCCACCCTGATCACTCCAGCTCACTGCAATCTTCCTCCAACAGTATGTTTTAATGTTCTACAAACATATGCACTATGCTCTATTATTTCAATATTTTATGCTTCTTTATTACAGAGGTTAGATTCAACATTCATTAGAATCTTTCAGAATGCAAAGTGCAGTTTTAAATAGATGCTAGACCTCCACCCATTAAAAGTGACTCACCAGCAGCTCCCAGGAGAGCAAGGAAGATGAAGGTCTTCATGGTTGCTCACTGGACCTATACTGGGGAACAGAATGAAGGATTTTCATCCACAGCTATTAATACCTATAGATTTGTCAACACCCATGGCCACAGGTGCCAGAAAAGTGATTTCACTGGAAACTAAGAAAACTAAATTTAGCATTAAATTCTGTGACACATGAACGATAACTCAGGATTTAAACATCAACATTTGTTCACTTTTCCAGAAGGTTATGGGACTGAAAGTAACAAATCCACCTGGTAGGAACTTTTCCCCATAATAGGAAAATAGGTTAGAGTAAAGTCACAGAAAAGTGCTACAGGTGTACCAATTCCCATACAGAAGTCTTAGGTATTTGATTGTCTTATCTGTAAATGTTTATTCTAAGGACTATCTTGAAGCCTGCACTTTTCATGTTTAATAACATAAGCTCTTTCACAACTATATTCTTTGTCTTATGGTAGCTCTAGTCTTGCATATCTATGTTGGCTTTTCATTATTAATAAGAATAACTTGTTTTCATGAGAAAAGGGCAATTACTCTTAATTGAAATTATAATAGATGAAAAAAGGAAAGTAAAAGAATGCTAACCAAAATTACCTCAAGTTTACAATATATCAGAGGTATTCCAAGTACTTTGCCTATGTTAATTTAGTAATCTTCATAACAACTGCATAAGATATCTATTATAATGCCCAAATTACCAATGAGAAAATTAAGGCACACAAAAGCATTGGGGATTTGACCAAAATTTTATAGTAAATTGGTAGAATCGAGATTCCAACTCAGGAAATCTGGTTTCAACTTCAATGGTCTTGACCACTGTGCCACAATCTCCCTAGTCTGTTCACCAAAATCCAGATACCAAGATAATACATTGGCCAATGATAACACAACATAAATGTATAGCTTGTTTACTCTATAAATGTATAAATGCATCAGGCATTGTGCATCATTCAATCCTCATAAAAAACACTAAAAATGTTGTGCTAAATTTTCATTATTTAAGAAATAAGGAGGAGGGGGCTTAGAGAAGTCAAGGTTTTTCTCAAAATTTTACAGCTATCAAGTGACCAGTCCAGGGTTCCAACTCAAGCAGCCTCAATTTAGGGCCCATGTCCTCAACTGTAATACTATAAGCAATAATAAGGGAGAACAGTCTGAGCTCTTACTGAACTAAGAACTAACTTCAAGGAGAACATGGAGATTTTGGAAAATCCAAGAAATAAGTTCCTGGAGCAGAAATTTCAGAATTAATGAGGCATGACAAAAGTATCCAGCTGAGCTAATCTTAATGAGAATTAAACCCTAGCTAGACTTAGCCAAGTTTCTATACCTATAGAATAATTATGAAATGGCCTACTTGGATATTTTTGTTATGCAAATTATCACTGACAAATTAGTTTTTGTTTCTTTTACATTTAAAATATTGCTGCTATCAAGATGACTTACTTGGAAGCAGTATTTCTCAACTTTGGGCCTGTTGACATTTTGAGCCATATAATTTAATTTTTTTTGTTGTGGCTAACTGTCGTGTGCATTGCACAATTGTTTATCAACATCTCTGGCTTCTAAATGAAAATAGCAATACCTTATTCTTTAGTAGCAACAACCAAAAAATGTGTTCAGACATTGTCAATTATCCCCTAGGAGTTAAAATCATTTATAATTGAAAACCACAGCTCAAAGAAGGAAAAAAGGGCACGGGAGCTTTACTTCTAAGCCTATAGCCTTAAAGTGCCTTGAGCTTTGAGAAAATTCAGGCACTCGGTGACTATTGAATGGATGACACCCAGGTTAGTTAGCTGCCATTAATTCATATCTAGGAATTAGAAAATATTAAAGAGTATAGGAAGGGCCAATGCCCAGAATGAGGAATGTAGAGGGAGTTCTCACCCTGTTTCATGTCTTTCATTGCTGACACTTACACCTATAAGTTGTTTGAAGTCATGTAATTCTACTTCATACCTGGAACTTTCCAAGAACCTCATCAGAGGTCTTGACTCATATTAAAAAATATACATTTCAGAGATAACTTTTCATAATAGTTGGATGGTGACTCCTATGTCTTTTAACTCTGTCTCTGGTGATGTGTCTCTGTCTCTGGTGTGCTTTATCACTTGGACTCCTTCCAGAAGGGAAAGAGTGAGGGTTGCCACAAAGGGAATTGGGAGTATATGGGAGTGGCCATTTGTGATCAATTGAAATTCCACCCTCCTCCTCAAAAAAAATCCTGGGACAAAGAAATGTCAGGAAAGGGCATGTGGGGGAAATACCAAGGAATGGCTTCCAGACTTCACTTATTTCCAAACCACTTACACATTTTTGCATGTAAAAATTGATATTTTGATTTTTAGACAGATTTTTTTCTCTTCTTATCTTGTCTCTTAGTAAGCAATAATATTGACATTTTAGGTATTGGCGGTTTTTCATGTAATGCACATTAAAACGAATACCAGCTTTTTAAATAAAAATGCTCATCTGAGTACTATCTAAAATCATGTTAAGGACTGCTAGTGATGAGCACACCACACTTTGGAAAACATGGTTCTAGGCAGATGGTTGGAAAAATTAGGACAAACCAAGGATCACTTTTGGTGGTGGCTACAGTGTTGCCTGTGAGAGGAAGGCGTATGGAACAGAGTAGATGAGGATGGTCAGTGAAAGCAATTAGGAGAATGCTTCCCATAGAAGAGGACAAATGATTACGGGCTCGTATGAGGTGTCTCTGTATATGTGTATGTGTGTCTGTTATTTAAATAAAGCGGGGTGAACAAATCTGTAAAAGATATCCTTACATTCTTGTGTGGGAACTTGGGACCCTGTGCTTATGCAATACTGTGGATCGTTCTGTAAAGTTTGACACTAGAGAATTGGACTGAAATTTCTTGGACTCAATAATGTATTCTTGTCTGTTCTCAATGACATCAATGACATTTCATTTATAACCAATCCTTAACATGCTTCAGTGTGTGGGGTCTCTTTCCTCGTTTTGTTTTTTCCCCACAGTGAGATCGATGAGCTCTGGGAAATTCTCATATTTTTTTTGCCCAGCAGAGTGGGTGTGTACCTATACTTTATTTTCTGACTTCAAACATATGGTAGCCCAAGGCATGTGTCTATATTTAATTAGCCTGTATTTGTCACCTCTCTTTCCCATGCACATGACTTAGTAACCTTGGAAGACTACTTAAACTTGTGTCCAAATTGGAGGCTGTTTGGGCTCCAGTAACAGCTGACATTTGTATTGGCTAGAAGAAAAGGTACCAGCCTCTAAAGGCAATATCATTTCTTTTACTCCATGCACTCTGTTTTTCTTTTTTCTTAGCTTCTACAGCCACTTTCTGATGAATACATCACTAGTTACTAGGGTCATCCTGGCTTTTAATCATTTTAGTGTGAAGGAAAAATGTCAAGTAAACCTCTTTTCCTTGAAAAAATATGTTAAGAAATACTTAAAAGGTGTCATACTTAAAGAGTATCATAAGCAATTAGGTACAAAAGGGAGCCAGTCGAGAGTATGTGCTTGTGAAATAACCTTGATGCTAACATAAAGTCTATACTATGTAGAATTTCTAATCTTTGTAACATACAGAAAGTCAGTGCTAGTGAATAGAATGTTCTTTCTTGAAAAAGTGAACCCTAATATCAGACCTAAGTATCTTTGAGAACCTGCTCAAAGACGGAATTAGTTTGGGGCTTTTCTACTCTGGCTACATGTATGCTTTCCTTAAAATTGTTTGCAGGAGTCAGCAATCTTTCAGCGAAGGGCCAGATAGTAAATATTTTAAACTTTGCAGGTGATGTAGTACTCTCTGTAACAGCTACTCTGCTGTTGTACCGTAAAAGCAGTCATAAACAATCCATTTGTAAATGAGTTAGTGTGTCCTTGTTCCAGTAAACTTTGCTTGCTAAAATAGGCTGCTTGTCAGACTTTTTCCCCCTGGGCCATTGTCGGTCAATCCTGCTATGGAAGATAAGGAGGAAACCATTTAATGATCTTATATCTGGACTTAAAATTGATGGTTCAGTTTAAACATTCAGGGATGACTTGAAATAAAATTAGTAATTGTAGGAGAAATATCTCACTGTTTGCTTTAAATTCTTTAGGTAAAAACGAAGACATTGGGGAATGGGGATTTAGGGCTGAGAGATAAGAGTGACAGAAAATAATGCAGGAAAAAAGACAGCTTGACAAAGACAGAAAATGTACATCAAAGTATGAGAAACAATAAAAATGGGAAATGAGCTCCTACATTTGGGGACCAGAATTCTAGACTTCATTCTGTTGCTAGATTTGTTTTTGTCTCTGTGCTTTAATATTCTCAGTATAAAATGAACACACATAAAATAATGGACAAATTGAACACGTCAACACAATGTTTTATCCACCTATGTGAGTTTTTTAAGATGTCAACATAACTAACATGTTTTTGGCAGAATTCACTTCACATGTTTCTGTCTTCCTGTTTGTGGCCAAATCCTACCTCTGTCTCATACGATAGATGGTAAAGTGTACCTAACAAAAGAAAACTTGTTTTATCATAGCAGACAGATGTGTATATCTGAAGTCCACAGTTATCAAAACAACATGTGAAAATGCTGCCATAATATAATTACAAACTTGTGACTTCAGAATATGATGGGTAGTTAATGAGGCGCTTTTGAAGAGAGAGCATCCTGTGGGATTAGGATGAGAAACAGAGACATAGATGGAGGTTAAAGTGAACTGAAGATCAAAATAGAGTATCATGAGCAGAAAATGACAAGAAATGGAAAAAATGTATGATATACCTCATATTAATTTTTTATAAAGAGTTTCTGTTAAATATATTTATATCCCTAAAATAATGTTGAGTGCATAACAGGACTCAGGAAAACTTGTTTTTTTAAAAATATTTTTATTGGTAAGTAATATTTGTACAGATTTATAAGGTACATGTGATATTTTGTTACATGCATAAAATGTATAATGATCAAGTAAGTCAGGGCATCCATCCCCTCAAGTATTTATTGTTTCTATGTGCTGGAAATATTTCAAACCTTTTTTTTCTAGCTATTTTGAAATATGGAATACATATTATAGTTACCCTACTCTGCTATCAAACATTGGAGCTTATTCTTTCCATCTGACTGTATTTGGTGGTTAGTCTCCAAGCTCCATCATCTCAACTCCCTTTAATATACCAAATTTAACTTTATAGAATGCATTTTGTAAATCAAAATAAATTGATATTCAAAGATAAATATGGCCTAACTCAGATATATTTTTGTGTTATAATTTTGAAATTGCAGTTTGCAGATTGGAAAAAGGAAACTTAATGGCATTTTGAATATCCAAGAATGGATAGATCCCTTAAGTCATAAGATACTTTCCATAGACTCCAGAAGTAGAAGCAGCAAACCATTCACAGATGCAGTGACCCTTAGAGACGCAGAGTCACTGTCACTTTTCCATTCCACTCTCTTTGAGTGACAATCATCAGATTAGTGGTTTTTTTGTGAATTTAGTAGAGATAATGAGTTTATTAAGAACAAGTTGGGTTAAACTAAACCCATTTTCTTTGGGGTGAGTTTATCAGGTTGAAGAATTAGGAGAAAACCTGGAACTCAGCATATTTTATTTTCCACAAAGTACTTGGTGATGTTTCCATGATACTTTTGCATTTAATAAGTTGAGAAATGCTCTTTATGTGGTACTACAAAGTAGAGAGTAGATTAACAAATGTTATCTGAAGTGCTGTCTCAGAGTCCATATGAACTGCATTAAGGAATCTCCGAGGTCTCTAATTTGAGGACACAGAAAGCCAAATAGACAATTTGCTAATGACCCAGAGCAGAAAAGAAACAATGCCACTGATGACTGATTCAAGGAACAAAGAAATCATATTTAATGTAAAAACCTGCCTGGCTCTTACTGATAGCTCTCCAATCATCCTAGTCTGTTAAGTGCTAATATCAGATTCAGATTTGACTTTCAATTTAGATATAATGCCTAGACAAATAGAATCCAAAAAGACAGAAGCCAAAGACCTCTGTCAAGCAACTTTGGCTGGTCTCCCTCCTCAAGCATCTCAGTGTTGCCATGTTCCCTTCTCTACTCAAGCATCTCAGTGTTGCCATGTTCCCTATGACCAAGTCCATATTTGACATCATCTCCAGTAAAGGTGTACTCTCTTGACCTCAGTTTTTTTCGTTAATATTCACTCTGTTCCTGATTCTTAGAAACAGTGTTCAGTCTTGCTTTGACCAGTCCCTGTGACCAAATTCTCAACTTCTAAGTCTTCTTCCAGTTCCTCTGAGGTTGACAGCTATCTTCCTGAGCTTTCCCTATTCTCTGATCCAAAACTTCTTGTCATTCCAGCTGCCTAACCTAACTGCTTCCTACTGCCCACTCCCAGTGAGAGGAATGCAGATCCTGTCACTAAGTGGTGGCTAAAAAGACCAGAGTTTGTAAAAGAAATGCCAAGCGAACATGGTCGTTATTGTCAAATATCTGAGGCACAGCTGTGTTAGAAAAAACAGAATTATACCACAAGGCTCTAGATGACAGGACAGGGACCAAGAAGTAGAAGTTACAAAACAATATATCATTGTTTAATGCAACAAAGGACTTCTTAACAACAGATTGCAATTCATCAGGGCAGCAAGTTTTTCTCTATGTGGTATGAGAGCATAGATTTAAAAGTCATTTTACTCTTCTAAAGAAATGCTTTAATGTTCTTTGGTAAACTTTTTTTTATCTTGGTATTCATCACTTTAAAAGTTTACTTTTTGATATAAATAAGTATATTTTGATGCATGAGATGCTCTGAAGCAAATTATTTCTATAGTTGCCAGTTGGTCAGTTGTATAGGTTTAAAGAAAATCATGGTTGAAGTCCGTGTTGCCCTGATTAGGTCTTGCTACTTTCCCAGTGTTGCATGCTGAGCTGAGGTAATGTTCTCAGAGGATGATAAAATCTCTGGGCCAATGAACTCTAACTCTGGGGTCTATAAGCATTGTAAGGTAGTTGTGGTTAGAAATGCAGAGGAATTGTGATTATTGGTAGAGCCCAGTATGAAATTTTTAAAAGATCCCTGAATTATTCTGATTCTGATAGTTTGGGGACTCCATCTGATGTAACACCACTTTAAACCTTTCCCTTGAAACCTGGAATAATTTTGAAGGATGGAAACATAAGTTTAGAGGAAGTATTTTATTGACACTTCTATGTGAGAGCTACGAGCCCATCCAGAGGTGAGGCGAGTTACAGTAGGCTGCAGGCCCTGGAACTGGACCGAGGGAGGGTAAAAGCTCAGTTGGCTGCCATGATGTCCTGGATCCACTTAATATAGTTGCCAACTTTGGTGTTGACACCAGGTTTGCCTTATGGAAACCTGCACTTAAGGAAACAACATCCTGAAATGTCCCATTGCAGACCACAGGGCCACCCGAGTTACCCTGAAGGGAGAGAAAGAGAGTATCAGAAGTGAGCCCAAATGCTGAGGAGATGCAGAGCCCAGGGCAGGGATGAATCAAACCTACCTGGCAGGCATCCTTCCAACCCTCAAGAAAGTCCAGACAGAGCATGCTGTTGCAGGTCAGACCTGGGTAGGCTTTGAGCCAGATGCTGTTGGACAGCAGAGGTGCTTTCAGACATTGCATGGAATTAGAAAGCTTGGATCTAACTTTTTTTCCCCTCTACTTTCTGCAGTGTATTCTGTGGCAGAGCCCATTCTCGAACAAAGGGCAAGATGGTAATTGTTATCTATAGACACTGAGTGATACCCATCTGTAGGTATGGACTTCTCCAAGCCCTCCCAATACCCCTTTTTCCAAACTCCCCAAAAGGTCAGGTTACCAACATGACAACAAGAAGTCAACAACAACAACAACAATAATAATTAACATTTCTTGAGCACTTACTATTCTAACCTCATTTAACATATTATCTCATTTAATCCTTAAACTCAACTAATGAGCTAGAAATCATTATGACCATTATTCCCATTTTTCCAGAAGAGAAAAGCAAAGTAAGTTTTGAGCCTTTGACCTTAGTTTTTCACAGCCTTTCTATACTCTGACTTTCCTATAACTGAGTCACGCTGGGCTCACTCGCTGACAGAGGCTTCCTCAATCTGAAATCAGGGACTCAGTACTGCTCTTGGGTCAAGATCTGGGCAGAAAGATGGTGTCCATGCTTTTGTTGAGGATGGCAAACTTGGCCAGTTTGATCAGCATGATGTCACATAGTTACCCTCTCATTGAGGGTGTTTGATGATGTTAACCACATTGATGAACTGTTTAGCCCCTTCAGAGGCTGCAAGGTTATGTCACATAGTCTCACATGGAAGTGTCTGGAAAGGGAGAAGAAAGGCAACAGAGCTTCTGTTAATCAGCCAGGTCATATTTCATGCCCACAAGTCCATTCTGCTTCACCCCATTGGAGCCTTGAAAGCAAATATATTGGCCTGGAGAAAAAGCTGGGTCCATTAGTGCACCTGAAAAAAAAGCTTTGCCAGGTAGGGGACCATGTTTGCTGCAAAAATTGATGCAGTAAGCAGAGCACTCTCATTCTGAAACCCTATGTGAGCAACTAGAAGTTGCACTACAGGCTGCCAGAGACATGTCAAGAGAGAAGAGAATAATGTATATACTCAGAGAAGAACATCAGGAGTCCATGGATAGAGAGAAATTGAAGTTAATTTGGGATTAGTGAAGACAATAGTATTGGGATTCAGATCACAAAAGAAGGAGTTAACTTCAGAGAAGAAAAGGGTGACATCTTCCTTGGAGAGTAAAGGATGCTCAAGAAGAAGGTCATAAAGACATTTCTTTATTCACCCTACACCTCTGTGCCTAGGCCTTGCCTCCTAACACGATGAATCAGCAGACCTCAGAACAAGGAAGAAGGTCCACAAGTAGTGTGGACTGCTTTCACAGAGCTCAAAGGGCTCAAATCATGGTTTGTAATAATGAATTGTCCATAGCACCCCCTAACTGCTGATGAGTCCTACCTAGGTGATATTTAACATACAGGGGACCTGGTCAGGGAGGATGTTCTTGCTATAGGTATAGCCCCCAACAATCTTGTCATCCTCATTGTCACCATTCAAGGATAAAGGCCTTAGAGATGAGAAAGAAAACACTTGGAGATTATGCTTTATCTTAAAGCTTCTGGCTAAAAGGTAGATTTAAAAATTTCCCTCACAGTCTTCAGGTGGAAACACTGACAGTGTTCTACTAGCCTAGACATTTTACCAAATGAAAATTGCTTTTAAACCTACTGCTTAAAAATATAATTTTCATACAGAAAATCTAAGCAGAATTATAATGCAGTAAAATTTAAGTGCCATAAAGGTAAAAATTATTCCAAACTCTATTCATTGAAAATAACCACTGCAAATTTGCAGCAGTAATTCATGTGGGTATTCCCCTTTGAACATGTCTGCACACAAGCACATATCCACATATGTACAGAAAACATTTTCACAAATAAGAGACTATTTTACATGCTGTTTTCCAGGACTTTTGAAACAACGAATTTATCTACTCTAAAATACTTTCTAAAACTGAACAAATTTGACAGACATATCTTTGGGGATCTTCCAGTAAGAAAACACAAACACAATTGGTTATGAAGAGTAGTGATATTAAGACTAGAGCTACTAAATACTTGAAAAATTATTGAAACTCCAGGTCTTTTGGGGCTCTGAAGCCTACAATCCAGAGAAGACAAAGCTCAGAAGGTAAAGGGCCAGCAATGTTGGCTGGGAGCAGTGCTGTTAAATATAGGTTGACTCCAGGTCTTAATTTTCTGGGGGCATTTCTGTTTATATATGCTATTCTGGTATAGTTGCTAACTGTGGTCTGGCATGGTTGCTCACATCTGTAATCCCAGCACTTTGGGAGGCTGAGGTGGGTGGGTCACTTGAGGCCAGGAGATTGAGACCTTTCACTAACTGCACTACTTTTTATTCTCTAAAATGTCCCACTTTGGTCAATAAATTACATTCTAATCACACTAGTTACACAGCAGGGTCTCATGAGATTCTCAGAATTAGATGTTAAGTATGGAGTTGAGTTTGCTCTTGGATGTTGTACGCCTTTCTGATTCTTTCAGTCATTTTCTATTTCCCCATGCTATTTCAGGTGGAGTAGAGAGACCCATGAATTTTTGTTGGGTTTCTGATCCACATAGGAGACAACAGAGGCTGGAAATTAGTCTCTTATCACTCTCTCTTACTTCAACATTAAGGAAAAAAGGACTTATTAGCAACTCCTAGTAACATAAGAAATATGATGGATTTCATGGTGGTTCTCTGAATATACTCAGTGGTGTAGAACAATGAGAGAATAGTCCCTTGTATGCTGCCCAGATCAACTTATCTTTTCTGTAGTCCAAGGTCTCTAGGAAACAGGTTGAGTATGAGGGGAAACACCCAGATGTTCACCTGGATGGGCCTCCATTTCTCAAACATAGCAAATATTTTTTGTTGAGATTAATCATAAACATGCTTGCAAAGCGGAAGTAAGACCCCATCTGGTTAAGAACGGCCTATGGCCTTCTTGGTTTAATAAGGCTTTATTGCAATGACACAAAAAGCACAGTTAATTGAACTTTGCAGAATGAAATACTTTTATTACTCCTGATGTATACGTTATTTTCTTTCTTTCTTTTTTTTTGAGTTGGAGTCTCTCAGTCGCCCCAAACTGGAGTGCAGTGGCCGCTCCCGGCCACCGCAGCCTCCACCTGCTGGGCTCCAGCGATCCTTCCCCCTCCGCCTTCCAAGTAGCTGGAACTACAGGCCCGCGCTATCACGCCCAGCTGATTTTTGATTTATTGTAGAGATGAGGTCTCGCCAACTTGCCCAGGCGGGCCTCGAACCCGCGGGCTCAGGCAATCCACTCACCTCAGACTCCCAAGGTGCGGGATTACAGGCTGAGCCATTGAGCCCGGCTCTGGCTAATTTTTTTTTGATTTATTGTAGAGATGAGGTCTTGCCAAGTTGCCCAGGAGGGTCTCTAACCCTCAGGCTCAGGCAATTCATTCACCTCGGCCTCCCAAAGCGCAGGATTACAGGCTGAGTCACAGAGCCCAGCCACTTTATTTTCTTACTGTGTGCATTCTCCTTTTGCATTTTTTCTAATCTAATTTCTTGTGACTCACAATCTATCCCTCTAATGACAGCTATTTCCTGAGATTTTTCTCAAGTCCGAATTCTATTAAACATGTCTGCTCCCATACCACAGGTCAGTAAGTCTAGAGTTGAATACATTATAGTGTTCTAGCGTCCTCTTCTTATGTTTTCTAAGTCAGTGCAATGTACCTTCATCAATATAGTTAATGGAACCTGAAACATGAAAGTCAATATATAAAGGCCGACAATTAAGTTTGCAAAGTCACCCTAGAAAAAGTGCTACATACCTCACTGCTGAATAAAACTAAGATCACCTTCAAAGTACTACCCTTGGAAAGCTATGCACTGATACCAGTGTCTCGTCCACCTGTCAAAGCAATTTTATAATTCTTTTTCTGGAATGAGCATCAGAGCCGTCATTGTAATAACCTTGATGTCTTGAATGTCATCAAAATGTCTTCTTTTCAATATTTTCTTTATCTTCAGGAAAAGAAAAAAGTTTTTGGGGACCAGATCAAGTGAGTGCAGAGGATGTTACATTGCAGTTGTTTTTTTACTGGCTAAAACTCCTTCACAGACAGTGCTGTGTGAGCTGGTGCATTTTCACAATGCAAGAGCTCCTTCGGGACCATTTTTGCACATACCTTCTCTTGCCAAGATTTTCAGTTAAGATTTTCTTGTTTCTATTGATGTTTATTTGGTCTGGTATGATTCTCACAATCAACCGAAGATTTTGATGCACAAGTAGATGAATTTTTGCAATGTTTTCATCAGTTCTGCTCGTTACTGGCTGTCCTGACCTTTCTTCGTAGGTGACACTTTCTGTCTCCTCAGAAAAACATTTAATCCATTTGTACATTGCCGTTTTCTTCATGGCATTATTCCCATAAACTTGGACTAATGCGTCCCTGATTTCACTTTCACTCTTGTCAAGTTTAACAAGGAATTTAATGTTTGTTTGTTGCTCTAATTCAAACTCGACATTCTTGTGATGACAGCTCTGATGACTGTTCCAGAAAAAGAGTTCCAAAATTGCTTTGATGGGTGAACTAGGAGCTGGCATGGGTGCATAACTTTCCAAGGGAAGTACTTCGAAAGTGACTATAGTGATATTCAGCAATGAGATATGTAGCACTTTTTCCAGGATGAGTTCATGAACTTAATTGTCAGATCTCATAACTTCTCTATACACCTTTCTCACCACCAAGATTCTAATATCAAGTCTTAAATATTTGCCCATTTTAAAAGTCCTTGAGTTGTCTTTTAAGTTAACCACCTGTGCCTTAGTTCAGGACCACATTTTCTCTCCTGAATTCGTGAAATAGTGCCATAAACACTTCCTTGTTTGTGGTTTTAATTGTCCTCAACTGTCCTCCATAGCAGAGTGATCTTTCGGAAATGCACATCGATTTTGTCATTTTTCCACTTCAAACCCTTTAGTGGCTCCACATAGACATCAGGATAAGTTTAAATTCTAGGACATAATGCCGAAGTTTATGCTCTTGGAACATGCTGCTTCACATGCTGTGCCTTCCCCACACACCTAACATGGTTAACTCCTACTCATTCTTCTAGTCTCTAACCGGGGAGAACTCAGATCAGACCTTCCCAAGCTTTCTTCACAGTCTTTACTTTCTATAGCATTTACTTTTAGTTATATATTATTTGTTGTGAATATTTGCCTACTGTCCATTTTTTTTTCTTGGTAGTTCAAAATTCCTGAGAACACAAATAGTACCCTATTTTTTCATTCTTGTGCCTCAAAGTCAGAATGTGCCTGGCACATAGCAATTGCTCAGTGAAAATTGCTGAATTTCACTTTCTTCTCTTCTTTGCCAGTGACTCCCATTCATCCATTAAAATCCATCCATCGTATCATATCTACTTAGAATTAATCTCTGACATTTACTTATACCCACCCCCACCCTCACCTCCACAATGCCCCTGATTTTGCCTATGCCTTAATTTGGTTTTCTATGCCCTTTGCCATTAGAGCCTTTGAATTTTGTTGCAAGTTTTGATCTCCTTGTCTGTTTCCTCAACTAGATTGTATGCTCTTCAAGCAAACATTTTATGTTTCAATCCCCAGTTTGTAACACTGTCTCTGGCCTAGAGTAGATGCATATGTTCTTCATTCCCCCATCAGACACTTGAACCTCATCTAAAACATCCTCATGATTCAGCTACTATTCTGGAGAGAAGACCACAGCACCTTCTTAATCGTTCAAGTGGAAAATTCTCCCTTGTGTTTAAACAGAAAACTGCCTTTTTAGAGCTTCTAATCATTATTTTTAGTTTTATCCCTTGGGGACATTGGCTCAGCAAAACCATAGTAACAAGGTAAGTGGTCATCAGAGGCCAGGGCCAGCAGAAGATTATGGGTTCTAAAATAGTTACAGTTATTTTTCCCTCAAGGCCAGCCAATATTCCAGCCCAGGAAAGACTCTTTTGCCTCTTTATGTAATAGTCACACATCTCAAAAGACAATTTAAAAGTCACTTCACATTATGGGAAATAGCATGCCAAATAGTAGTAGTTGAAGCTAAATGCCTGCCTCTTTGTAGACAGTCTGGCAGAAATTGTTCTTAGAAAAAGCAAATTGATACAGGAAGGGTTAGATTGCTCTAAAATCTGAGTTAAACTCCTTTTCTTTTCTTTTTTCGTTTTTGAGTGGGAGTCTCACTTCGTCACCCAGGTTGGAGTGCATACTCAGAGACACCCCAGCATTGACCTGCTGGAATCAGGCGATTCTTCTGCATCAGCCTTCCAAGTAGACAGAACTACAGGCATGTGTTACCATACCTGGCTAATTTTTTGATTTGTTTTAGAGATGAGGTCTTGCCAAATTGCCCAGGAGGTTTTTGAACCCATGGACTCAGGCAATTCCCTCACCTCAGTCTTCCAAAGTGCTGGGATTACAGGCTTGAGCCACCACTACCAGCCTTAAACTCCTTTTCAAAAAACCTTCTCCAAATGCAGCAATTCTCAAGTGATAATTCCTTTTCTACATAGTCTCTGAATGCTGATAAGAACAGTCTGTAGTTCAATATTTTATGATGAGTCAGATATTATATGGCATTTTAAAAAAGTCTTTCATTTCAATATTGGCTGTTTCTCACCCTATAGAATATTCAGACACAGTAAAAACAAAGACATATATCCCATTAAAAAAATTTGTATTGTTTTGTTTTATTTTTTCACAGGGGGTTCTCTGTTACAGTCTAAGTCCTATAGATTTGTAGTCAGTGAGTGTTTGGTGACCAGAACAGAGCATGGAACCAGCCCTTGAGGAACTTGGATTTCAGGGAAGGCCCTCAAGTACTGAAAAGAGAGCATCTGGTGTGGCTCTGAAGCCTGTGATTCTAGCAAGATGAATGGGTGTAGTTAGAATGTTTGCACATCTGGAGTGTTGGAAGGCGACTCCCAGCGTCCACTTTCAAGGAAGGAAATGGTAAGATGCACGTGGTGGGCTACCAGGAACAGCTGCTCTCACAACTTTAAGGAGCTCTGCAAAGACTGGCAGGTGAGAAGGGGATCGTGCTAGGAAGATGAAAAAAGAAAGTGAAGATCAAATCCAGTAAGGGAGACAAGTACTCTCATAATGGGTGGTCATATGGGAAGGAAGAACAGAAAGGGAGCATCTAGGACTTCTAGTTGGCATTGCATCCTGGAGAACAGTGTAAAAAAAGGACAGAGACATGCAAAGGGCTCAGAGAAGCCCAAACAAATCAAGTGTATGTTTATTAGCCCCAACCCTCACTTTGTATGCTGGGAAGATCAGTTAAGGTCCTGAGGTCTCTGCCACACATTGCCCATATTAAGTGCCTTAAATTATGCAATGAACACACCGGGGCACAAATGTTTTTGCTGTCAGAGGACTCAGCTGGTGCATTCCCTTGTATCTGAGTAGAAGAGAGGCCCAGTTGAAAGTGAGAGGTGATAGAAATCGTGCAAAAGAGGAGGATGTCCCCACAGAAATGGGGGGTTGGAATTCAAAATTGCATGAGAAAAGCAGCATCCTGCAGATTGTGAAAGGCCTAGCGGTCTGAGAAGGGCACTATGTGAGGCTGGGCATGCCTTGTGTGGGGTGTTGGAAACTGGACTGAGATGAAGAGGGTTTCAACTTGGGTGATCTCTCTGGCACAGGAAGTCAGAACTTAAATAGAGGAAGGAGCAAAGCTGTAAGGGAGAAGAAGTGGCAGCCACAACTTGCATGGTTACATGAGACAGATATGATGAAATATATACATCTATTGAGGATAACAAGCTATGTTTCTCACTTTTGGATAAGGGAGTTGCGAATATGGGAAGTAGAACACTAGAATGAACCTTCTAATATAGGATTATCACTAAGTATTACTGTAAACTCATCACTTCTCAAGATGTATAGGTATGGAATTAAAGATACATGTAAGTGTGTATACATTTATGTACATATATGGTTATATACCGTAGGTATGTTCACTGTGATGCCCAAGAGTGGTGTTACCCCCAAAAGCACCCTAGAAGATCTAGAACCCATGCCCTGTTTTCCTTTTTTTAATGAGTAAGTAAGAATTTATTATAAGATAGGAAAGCTCCTGGCATCAGGAGAGGATCCGAAAATTGGTTGCCCCACGTCCTGTTTTCCAAATACCATTCTCCATCAAAAGGAGTCAGGTCTCTGGAGAAATAGCACATACTAAAACTGAGGCAGGAAAAGTTTAAGGTAACTTCTTGTGCCATAAAGCAAGAATATGCTCAAAGAATGATGAGGAACCTCACAGAAAGGAGGGTTTAAGAAGGTAAACAATTCCTCTGTTCCCTTATCTCCTTTGTACAATGCTTGATACACATTGAAAAATAGCACCAAAAGCTCATTGCATGCTAAGCAAATTTATTTTTATCAGTAATTTTCCATCCTCATCTTGAGACCATGCCCTGATATCTACAAATCCACCAATACAGATATTCAATGCCAAAAATATCATATAGGAACACAATTTTTTAAATGGTTAGACCTATCCTGCATAAGTTGTCTCTCACTATTTTTCTTTTCATTCATCTATTCCGTGATTTCTTGGGCAAACATAAATGAAGTGCCC
>NW_007247659.1:695793-724590 GCF_000164805.1 Carlito syrichta
ACTTCTTGCTGGAAGTCTACCCTGATGGACTTACACTGTTTAGAATTGTGCAACAGTTGGAGATAATTATTTCAGCCACTCCCCACATCCGGGTTTTATGGATGAGGAAATTAGAAAGTCGGTAAATGAAATGATTCAGGCACTTAAATGCCAATGACATTTTAACCTTCCTAAAGTACACATGTTGCCGCTCTCCAAACGTTATTGGTATACATGTCTTGTTGCTCCTATCAACCCGGAAGCATTCCAAGAATCAGAACATCATTCACAAATGACTGTTGAAGAAATTGAAATAGCCCGTATGTTCCACGAGAGTTGATTTTACTCACTTCTCTATACCTAGGTCTTGAACAGTGCCTGACATATAGTTATGCATTCAGTATTTATTGAACAAAAATTTTAAAGATATTCTAAGTGAGTGTGCATATGGAGGTGGCAGTCACTGAGAGTTCACCAGTAGGTGATAGTTATAGTTGCTAAACCTTTGATTTGGGACTGTGATTGCCTCCTTGCCCTAGGTGTAGGCCCGCCTTACACTTTGCTGCTCAATACCTTTATATATCTGTGTTCCCAATTCTGTATTAGGAGGACTGGGGTCAGATGACTGAGATGAGGGTAATGTGCTTCTTTGACCTCTAGGAGGAGCTGTGACTTTGCTGAAACTCCTGAGGCAGGTGGGGTGAGGAGGAAAGATGGGGGGGGCAAAGGGAGCAGACCAAGGAAGGAATAAAATGCTCTAGCATCAGGGTCTGCCCTTTGTTCTTGTTGAACGTCGTTGCGTGCACAGTTTGAAGGCACTGACGTCCACACCACATGGACTTTCCCCAACCTGCTTAGTGTTGTCTCTGCAGCCCCTTTGGCTTTTACCCTTAGGGCCTTTTGTTATTCTCATGTAGTTTCCTGGGTCTGTGTCCATTCCATATTTGGTCTAGCACCCCAAGTAGGTGAGATGTTCCCCAGGCCTAGGGGTTTCAGAATATTCCTCTTGTGTCCCCCTCAGTGCCCCCTGAGAAGTGCTCGCTCCCCGGTTAAGGTTAAATTATTGTCACAAAATGATGCAAGGCCAGCCTCAGAGAAAGGCTGCAATGCATGGAGCAAGGAAGACCCTCCAAGTTCATCAGAATGAGGGAATGGAAGTCTGAGTGGGCTTGTCCTGAGGGGCCGCCTCAGAGCATCTGCCCAAAAGGAAGAAATCTGTATGTGAAGGGAGTAAGGGTGCCACAAATAGGAAGAGGAGAACACCAGTTACTCAGTTACTCATTGTGGGCGGGCAGCCATGAACAAAAAGGCAACTGTCTGAGGAACCTGCCTGGGCACAGTCAGCCCTGACAAGCTAGTCCAAACCCACCTCTTGTGGTGCCCGGGCAAAGCATGAACGAGAAAGGGGAAGTGTGAGCTGTAGATGCCAACAGGAGTGCAGACCTCCCAGGCAAACCCTCGCTCAGGGCCAGGAAATATAGTAGACGGCCAGGAACCTGAGCAGGGAGACCCCGGGCCGCATTCTGTGTGACACTGCCGTGGGCTGCAGGCTCCTCTACTGTGTGGCATTTTGTCTCCTGGGAACAGGTAAGTCCTGGGCACTGGTCTTACTACCTTGGACTTCTAGTTTTCTTCCATGCAACTGCCTCATAAGACCCCCTTCTGGGTAGTCTAAATTTGACTTCTAACTTCCACAGTCCCTGTCGATACCAGAATTATCCAGACACCAAAACACCTGGTCACAGCAGTGGGAAGTAAAAGGACCCTGAAGTGTGAACAATATCTGGGACATAATTCAATGTATTAGTATTAACAGAAAGATAAAAAGTCACTGGAGCTCATGTTTTCCTAAAACTCTAAGGAACTCGTTGAAAATGAGACTGTTCCGAATCGTTTCACACCTGATAATCCAGACAGCTCTCACTTATACCTTCATGTGGACGCACTGGAGCCAGAAGACTCAGCAGTGTATCTCTGTGCCAGCAGCAAAGGCACAGCCCTGCAGAGTCGTCTTGTCCCAGCACACAAACCTCCTAACCCTACCCAAGAAGCTGTCAGGCAACATGTTCACTTGAGCCCACAGGCTCAGTTCAGCATTCCACAGGACCCAGAGAGAAGTCTCAGATTATAATACTGCCTGTCACTTCACTGGTCATGCAATGCTAAATTCCATAGCCAGACACTGGCTTGACTTTGTCTCAGACATACTGTGCCTGTAGTTGAATTTAGGTCAGATACTCTCAAGTTTAAGTTGTTCAAGTATGTTCTAATTCGCTTGTGCCACTGGGAAATCTTTTGTGAATCACTTAACACTCAGACTCCATCAATGCTCCTTCAAATTTTTCTGACTTTCTTTTCCATTCCATTTAGTCCCTGGATTCCAGTCTCAGATCTTTTTACAAAAATATCTCCTCTCCTCCCGAGGTGGCTCCAAGTGCCTGGCTCTGAGCATGATAGCTCCCCAATTGATGTGGACCATTCTTCTGTAGTTCACTTTGCCTGCAGCATGTTCAAGATCTTAGCTTCTCATTGCTTCTCTCTTCCATCCAGGCTTTAATATTTTCACGCTTGAAGTTTTTATTCCTTCTGTCTCTTTAATCTGAATGCTAAATCTTGATGGCCTGTATTATCAGTGATAGAATCTCAAGTAACTCTACTACATGCTGTTGTAGAGTCTGATGTATTTGAATTGCTGCTAACAACAGGCATAAAAGGAGAAGAACTTCTGGCATTTTTGAGCACAACTTTAGACTCGAGGTTATCTTTGCTGAGCCTCGTAGGTTTCCTCATTTCTCCTAGTAATGACCTTCCATCAGATACACACCATTAGACCCTAGAGGCCGAACAGAATCTTGGGTCATCATATCTGCACCCACACAAAGGCTCATTCCTCTCCTGCAGAGGGTGCTGCAAGGAGAGTGGGTGTTGCTGGATACTCAATAATTCTGCCAGACCTCACCATGGAAGCTCAAAATGTCCCTCCTCTCTTTCTGATGACCAGAGGTTGAGCTAGGAGAGACCTTATTCCTCCCGTGACCCTGCACTGCTATGGCTACCTGGCTTCTATGCTGGGTGATTCTTAGTGTCCTGAAAGCAGGTAAATCCTTAGGACTCCAGGAAACACTCATCTTGGACTTACCCAAGGCAGTTTTAAACCATTCTCTTAATCTTTTCTTTTCCCACAGGACACACACAACCTAAGTCACCCAGACCCTAAGCCATCGGGTCACAGAGATGGGACAGAGAGTAATTTTAAGGTGTGATCCCATTTCTGGTCACTTATACTTCTATTGGTACCAACAGATCTTGGGGCAGAAAGTGAAGTTTCTGGTTTATATCTATAATGATAATATCTCCGAGAAGTCTGAAATACTCGACAATTGATTCTCAGTTGAAAGACACAATGGATCATATATCATGCTGAAGATCCAGCCCACAAAGCTGCAGGACTCTGCTGTGTACTTCTGTGCCAGCAACTAAGCCACAGCCTTGCAAAGGCACTTCCAGCCTGTGCACAAACCCTTGTGGGCCTGTCTCACTCTCAGCTACCAGCACGCCTCTCCTGCCTCCTGCCCAAGAGAGGAAGTCTTGTTGGGTTTGTTGTTGTAGCTGTCTCCAAATAGACCTGCTTGAAAATAAATGACCAGGGTTAGGGTATATTGGTCAGAAATGGTCAGAGGCCACAGGATTTGTGGAATTTTTACAAACACCACAGGGTATGAGTGAGGGCTCCAAAGATGGGAAAGTGGTTTCCTAAGAAATGATCAAACAACCTATGTCTTCTTTTCATTTCCATTTTGCTATTTTTGTTGGCACTTTTAATTTGTTTTAGTTGTTTAGGAAAATGTTTTGATGCATAGGATGGAGAGATGATGACTGAGTTGTTGCTCAGGTAATTTATAGGAAAGTATAGAGGATCCCCAATGGAAATTTTGAGAAGGGCAATGTGCTCAGAACAAGGACTTCAATATCAATCCATTTTGCCCTGCATGTGTCAAGAGTAGAACTACCTGATGAACTTGTCAACTTGTTGTGATGCATTTGGGAAAACAATGTTAGCCCACATGAAAAAGAGATAGAGAATAGTAACTGTGGGGACTAATTTTAGGACACCATTTCAAGACCAACAGAGGTCTAGACCAGCAAGAGAATCACCAGAATGAAGCCAGGTAGTTCGGGAACAGAATTCAGCAGCAAAAGTCAACGGGCATCTAGAGCTAGAGTCAGCAATGAATTTGTCACTCTCAACTTGACATAGGGCAGCCAGATTAACATCCTGGGCTTCAATTCATGACCCCAGTATTCTTGAAGAGTTGGGATGGGGAAGGTGGAAGGAAGGATTCAAAAGGGGAAAAAATGAATTTCCTTGTAATAAGTCAGGATGAACTTAAGCAACACATGGGGGAAAAACATGCGAGCAGGTCATATTAGCTATAAACACCTGAATTCATTTACTCATTTAATCCCTTGCCAGCACCACTGCCATGGAGGCTTAAAGAATAACTGATTGACTGACATGAGTTCCCACACAACTTTTCATCAGAAAAAAGAATCTTATTTTATAGTTAAGAAATGGAAATAAGGGTTTATGACCATGGAATACAATTTACTCTTTTTTCCTTCATGTACTACATCACTCAGAAGCATCTGGCCTTACAGAATAAAAAAAGTACCTAGTAAAGCTTCAGCTACTGTCTCGGAAATAACACATATGGGACTGGAATGACATTATCTGGCAATGTAACATACGTTGCAGCATTGCCTGAAATATGGTGCTGTGTGCCCAATGCCCGAATGCAAAGGCCAGAGGGCAGAGGCAGGATTATGACACTTCCCCTCATCACTCCCAGTGATCTAGTTGCACATTTGTATTTCCCGCCTCTGCATTTTTGGAGTCTTCCATATAAGAGACACTGATTTCTGAGGGGGAAGGAATTGAAGGAGATAGATGCTCCCACCACAGGTTATAATGCAGATTCCATTGAACCTGAGCAATTAATTCATTTGGGGGTCCTCTTGCTGGGAAACCAACAGGCAAGGATGGAAATGTTTGATTTTGATTGCCATGAGGTTATAGATTTGCTGCCACACAATGGGAACAGAGAAAGGTTTGTCTGGAATTCAGAAAGCTAACTCAAATGTCACTTGGTGCTTTAATTCCTGGTGAGAATGATAATTTTTGCAGTTGCAGCAATCAAGCATGACAAAGTAAAGGAATGTAAGGGCTGAGAACCCTAAGAGTTGAGGCTCTGAGTCACCTCATTAAACAAATGGCTTAGACCACTGAAGTGTGGAGCAAAGTTGAAGAATATATGACATTTGAGGTGGTGGGAGAAGATGATGGATATGAATTAATCGCTTGGGTACCGTGATGGGCTTGCCCATAGCTTACTGCTGTAAACTTCTGTATTTGTACAGATTACATCTGACAACCACCTTGAAGACCTTTCTATTTGGACTCAGAGGATTTTATCAGCTGCCTCTATCGCCACCTCCTATCCCCTTGATCCCACCTTTGATTCCAGCCACAGCTATGATGATGCACATTGTCATGCAGACATTGACCACTCCATAGTTACTGCACCTCACCTTAGTGTGGCCATGTGTTCCCACAGTACTCTGTTGCTGTGGCATGAGACACATTGGTAAGCAGCACGGCACTTAGGTGTACACAGCCCTGAAGTGTGAGGACAGTCCTCAAGCACTGGGGAATGAGAATTGATGAATAATGTCTTTTGCATTAGTCTCAGTTTCCTTAGGAAGGCCTAGATTTATTGCCACCCACCTCTCTATACTGATGGCCCAATTAATATGCTTTCCTTTGTATTTTCTCTTTTGTTTCTCCAATTTGGTCTAGATAATTTCATCTGACTTATCTTCTACATTATGTGTTCAGCCTTATATACTCTCCTTTTAAACACATATATTAAATTTTTAATTTTAGGTATTTTCTATATTACAGATCTAGAATTTTCATTTAGATTTTGATTGCAGTTTCCATTTGTCTGCTGAAATTTTCATTTTGTCATCTATTTTGTTGACTGTATTTATATTAGCTATTTTAAAACCAGTGTCAGATAACTCTAATATCTGACTCTGTTTGGGTCTATTTCTTTTATCTGTTTTCTCTTCTTGGTTTTTGGTCAAGTGATTTTGTTTTCTCACACAACCAGCAATTTATCTGAATGCAGGATGTTGCATGTAAAGAAAATTATAGAGAAAAATGGGGATTTTTGAATAATTTAGTTGTTCTCAGAAAGAATTCATTTTTGCTAGAAAATTGCCACAGCTCACCTTAATTTAGGTGATGATTGAGCTTGATTAGAGCTGGGTTTCAGCCTTTATGATAGCTGTTCACCTTTGCTCTTAGGTTGCAGCCATTTAAATTTCAAAGCAAATGCCTGGAGTATTTTTAACAGCTTAATTGAAGTGCAATTTACATAACATAATATTTGCTTATTTAAAGTATATCATTCAATAAGTGTTAGTATATTTATGGGGATGGGCAACCATCACTGTGATCCAGTTCTAAAACATGCCCATCTCTCCCCCTGAAACATCCTTTGTGCTCATTTTCAGCCACTTCCTGCTCCTACACCCTGCACCAAGGCCTGGGGTGTTGGCCAGGGTCCTCTCCCATTCAGTTACTCACTAAACATCAATATTCTTTAGACCAGGAAGGTAATGGAATCTCCTCAAAATAAGTACTTATCAGAATTTTCTTTCTTCTCGATTACCTAGCAGATTATAATAATGTGGCAAATGACTTTAGAAAAAAGTAGTTTTTAAAATTTATCTCTTCTCTTTAAGATATTGATCTCTGTAGTCTGTACTTCCTCAGTAACTTCAAGTGCCTTTAAAGATCTATCGTTTATATTTTGACAAGTTTTTCTAGTTCTGCAGCAGTCTATTAACTCTGAAAGCAATTTTTATATTTTTAAACGTGGGATGCATTTGAGTACATTTGTATTTTGGGCGGAAGCTTCCTGACGGGAGGAAGGAGTGAAGCCTCTCTGCTCTCCCACTCATGTCCCTGTTTCTAAGACCTCTACCTCCCAGCTCTGTCTGGGCCACCTCAGGAATAAGTCTTGGCCCTTTTACCTTTTGGCCACATGGAGGCGCTGTGGCTCTACAGAGCTTCAGGTAACTCATAGAAAGGGCTCAGAGAGGTCTCTGGATGTGAGGGGTTTAAGAGAAAGATTGGGTTTATTTACAAGGGACAGTGTGGTCTGCAAATGCTGTGAGCCAATGCTGAAACTCGAGGGGTTTAATTCAGACAATATGTTTTACGTTAATGTGCAGGTGTTTTTGTCCCAGAGTCTGGTTTGCCAATCTTCTTGCCTGTGAATCTGCATGAGATTAGAAGATTAGAAAGAAACTGGGAAGGGTGAGAGCAAACAAGATGCAGGTGGAGGACTCCTTCCTGAGAGGAATAAGAGAGGCTCTGGGGGCTGGACCTCAGCTTGAGCTCAGCCCAGTCATGCTGGGCCCTGCCTTGAAGTGATCCCTGGGGATTCATAGGGATCTTGCAGCGACAGTAACAACCCAGGGAGATCTAAAAAAAACTCATCGCCCACACTCCAGAATATCAGGGAATTAAGCTAGAAAGGCTTTCTTTCTTGTTTCTCTTCTTAATGATCCTCTGTTTTCTTGGAGCAGGAGCATTCCAGCAGTGGCAGGAACCCCTCTCCTGGGTTTGAGCAAATGATTCTCTCAAAAAAGCAGACCCCCTTCTGGCCTCTATCTCCACCTTCTTCCTTTAACTACACAAGCTCAAGGAAGCTATAGTAATAATGTCCAGATGTCAAAACATGTATAATGCCGAAATACCTAGAGATAGACAAGGAGGTGGCATAGACAGACATCCAGAATGCAGATCTGAAACTGAATTTTTCACTTTGTTTTCACAAGAATCTCCTGCTTCACCTTAAAAAGTGGAATTTCCCTGGTTCTTGGAAATCCAAAAATGCAATAAAATTATATTTTACATAGGCTACAGTTACTCAGTAGGAGGAAACTTCTGAATAGATATATATTTTACCGTGTGTGTGTGTGTGTGTGTGTGTGTGTGTGTGTGTGTAAAATAAGATTTCTAAAACTGAGAGCTTAGCCCAACAGTTTAACAGGAAAACTGGTAGCTCTTCTATGAAGGTTAATTCATCTTAGAATGGAACAAAAGAATCTTCTAAAGCCAGTCAATTCATTTCTATATACTGAAATCTAAATTTTTTAACTTCCTGTAGTAGGAGGCACTTTCAAATCTGTTGGAAGTTATAAACATCAGAAAATACATGAACACACATTTCTAAACTCAATATTAAATATTCAAATTGACTTAGTTTTACTTAAGGCCTGGGGATTCTGGGTCCCCCTAGACTTCCTTACAAGACATCTGTACCTTCTTTTCAGTAGCAAAAATAAGGTGACATATAATTATACTTTATAGTTAATAAATAATGTTTATGTGCCATGGTATTGCATCTAATTTTTATTAATTGTGGCTTCAAATGACTATAGATTAAATATTTATGATCCATATAATAATATACATAATAACTATAAATATGTAAAGTGAATAGATGAGATTTTTAAAAAGCTAAGTAGGCAAATAACATGAACTGATGGTTTGTGAAAGTGAAGGACAAAAGGTCTGTAACAGGATATCCAATTTGGCTTTGGTGTGAATTTCCATTTAGAAAACTGGCAGTCGTTGGTTCACCTGCAGGTCTACATCTAGACATTCATTTTACGAAGTGTGATGGTACACGTTGACTTTTGTATTTTTGTCAGCATCAAAGGAGAAATTTTACAAGGGCCAGGGTCACCACTAAAAGTTGCAGCCAGCTGAGCATGATGGAAGTTACGCCACAGCCCTTGTCCCCTTGCAGACCTGAGGAACCATTTTCGAGCACCAGTGAAGAGAGAGTCAGAATCTGATAACATCAAAATCTTCTTGGTACGCTGTACCTAGGAAACTAAGTATGACATGATTGAGCACAAGAGATTATTCTTCCATCTTCTTCTGCCAGAGCAATACAGCACAGCATCCGCTCGTGAGTTCTTAGGGAACTGGAGGACAATGGTTCTGTGTTGTGTTCTCATGAGAAGCCAAACAAGCAGAGGTAGTGAGAGAGATTTTGTTTCTAGAAGGAGAGGAATATTTTCCTTACAACACATCAACGCACATGCTTTTCCCAATATGATCTAAATTATGCAGAATTGTCCAAATATAAGAAGGAGTTTGTATATTGGACAGCCAAAAATACGACCAATGTCCACAGTATGCGTCCTGATGTCATTCAGCCCACCTTCCCTTTGTTCTAGGGCTTCTCTGACCTTCTGCCTCATTCCCACTGGCTCTATGACTTCCCTCTGTCCTGTGGATTAAGTTATTGCCACAATAAAATTATTACATTTTCTTCCTTCATTTTCTAGCTTGATGGAGCCTGGCTCTTGCCAGGGATCCCAGTCTCCATCCTCTCTTCTTTCTATAGTGGAGTCCCCTACTTCAATATAGCCAGTGCTGTCAGAAAAGAAGGCATAAGTTTCAGTTTCTTTGCTCCTTTATATCCTTTGGACAATTACTGATAGATAATAAAATAGTCAAACTTTCTTGTTTTCCAATATGTGCATATATATATATATATATATACATTTATGTATGTATGTATATAAATACAGAACAGCATTCAGAACTAACATTATCTCCTTTTTTTGTTTGACTAGGACTCTTACTCTGTGGCCTAGATTGGAGTGCAGTGGCATGCTCATAGCCACCACAGCTTCAACCTGCTGTGCTCAGGTATTCCTTCTGCCTCAAGCCTTCCAAGTAGCTGGAACTGCAGGTGTGTACCACCACGCCTGGCTAATTTTTTGATTCATCGTAGAGACGAAGCCTCATCAAGTTTCCTCTTACCTCTGCCTCCCAAGGAGCTGGGATTACAGGCATGAGCCACCACACCTGGCCTAACATTATCTTTATATATTTTTATTTCATTATCATTTCCAGAGTCAGTTCACCTAACTTTGTAAAAAAAAAAACAAAGAAAAATTACATAAAATAGTAAGATTAATAATTATTTAAAATACACTCAAGAATGGTGTCATCTCTGTATGGGTATAATCACTATATCCTCTTGTCATTTCACTTTCTTCCTTTCCATTCTTTTCCTTCTTCCCCATTTCTCCTCTCCCTTTCTTTATTCCTTCCTTTCTTCCTCTTTCCTTTCTTTCTTGAAAAAATTTCAATGCCATGGGGACACTGGATGAATAAGACCCACATCTAGAGTGTACCTGGTTATGCCCATAGAATTTTAAAGTCATTCAGAGTGCTGAAAACCAGTCATTTCAGCCCAGGGTTTTAAAGATAAGAAAATGATATGCTGTACAAAGTGTTTAAATATAAATACTGGTTAGCTTGTTGAACTCTCATGTAACATGTATTTTATATCCTTAGTCTGCAGGTGATGTGCAAATTCCTTTTTGCTCCTATTAGAATATAAGCATTATGAGAGTGACAATATTGTCTCACTCCTGCAAACAAATAAAGCAAGCTTGAAGTTCCAAGAAAAACAGTTGTCATTTTTCTTTTGTTTACTGTTGAATCCCTAGTGTTAGTTCTGTGTGCAGTAAAACATGAATGAACCACCTGGGTCTGTCTTTGGAGCGATTTCAGCAGTAGCTGACAGCATCACAAAGGGTGTTTTCTGTGTGTGAGAGTCAGTGCCTTCCTGACTGTGGTGGTTCTCGGTCCTCCTCCTGGTGGTTGCACCTAGGGCCGCTGACTGAGGACACTCTAGATCTGTGGGCTGGTCCTCACCAGCAACAGCAGGAGATGCTGTAGCCTCTAACCTCTGAGGTTGAGGGGGATGGAGGTTGGCAAAGAGAGTAGAATTTTCCAAAAGAATAAAGAGGACAGAGGTTCTCAACTGGGGTCGATTCAACAATGTCTGGAGGTAATTTTGGTCGTCACACTAGGGGTTGCATTAGGTGGATAGAGGCTAGGGAAGCTGCTAAACAAGGAGCACAGGAAAGAACCCCTCAACAGAGAGTCATCTGATGCAATGTGTCAACAGTGCTGAGGATGAGAAACACTGGGCTAGACATTGGGTTGTAGACGTTGTACCAAAAAGGAGGTTGTGATCTGTAGACAACTCAAGGACAGTAAACTCATCCCACTTAAATTTCCCCTGGCTTTCACATTCTTGTTTGCTTCCATTACCAGTGGCTCCCAACACCTGGTAACATCTTGCTCCCTAGCAGTCTCCTGTTTTCTCCCAGCTCTGCCCCTTGGACAGAGAAGAACATCACAGGGAGGGGGCTGCAGTTTATTCTCCTCATGGTCACCAGCAGAGTTTGCTCCTAACTATATCACGTCCATGCATTTTTAAGTGGCTGAGACTGGTTCTCGGGTGAGACCTCAAGTCAATATCTTCTGAAATAGTTCGGGGGGGGTGGTCTCTGAGCGCTAATCAAACATCCAAGGGAGCAAAGATTCTACGAATCAAAATAATACCTGCATTGTTGTGAGAGGGAAGTAAAAGATTCAGAGAAGGGAAACTAGCCTGACTGTGAGAGAAGGGCCCCAAAGAGGGAGGAAGGGAAGTAGTCAGATCCCAGGTAGGAAATGGGAAGTAGGCTGCTGCTGGCACAAGAATGACTGCCAGGGACACTTCCTGGAGGCAGCATGGCCATTCTCTCAAACCATCCCCAGAAATTCCAAATTCGCCTTTGTAGGAACAAGTACAGGACATGAAAAAGGAGGATGCCATGTTAGAGGAGATCCTGAGAATGGGGGAATTATTATAGGCTGTGACCTCACAGGCACAGCACCACCCAGCGGCAGTCCTCACTTTCTGCCGTGGCAGACCAGGATCCTGAGCTGGGTCTTGCCTGATCTGCCTCATTCTGCCATGGGCTCCAGGCTCCTCTGCTTTGTGGCCCTCTGCCTCCTGCAAGCAGGTGAGTCCTGAGCACAGGTGGCATGGTCCTGTTTGGGTCTCTGAGTCCTTCCACCCTGCCTACTACAACAGGCTGCCTCCTGGGACTTGCCTGAGTTCTGCTTCTTTCCTTCCCAGGCCCTGTAGACACAGCCATTTCTCAGACTCCAAAATACCTCATCACACTGATGGGAAATAAAGAGTCACTTAAGTGTGAACAGAGACTGGGCCATGATGCCATGTACTGGTATAAGCAGGACTCCAAGCAATTTCTGAAGTTAATGTTTAGCTACAATAATAAGGAACTGATTGCAAGTGAATCAGTTCCAAATCGCTTCTCACCTGAATCGCCAGATACAGCTCATTTAAAGCTTCACATCAAATCTCTGGAACCAGGCGACTCTGCTGTGTATCTTTGTGCCAGCAGTCAAGACACAGCCCTGCAGAGTCACTGCCTTCCTGTGCATAAACCTCCTGGCTCAGCCAGGAAGCTCTGGGGGTAATGTGTTCACCAGTGCCCTGAGGCTCTGCTCTGTATTCCCTATTGAGCCCCTGATAGAGTTTCAAACCGGTCAGGCAGTTTCACATGTCATGCACACCGCAGTCTTATGGAATTCTATCTAAAAGCTGCGGTAAGAGTTTGCAGTAAAGTCACCAAAGTACTAGGACTCAACACATAAAAAGGGAGCTTTCCCGATCAATGAAGAGCTTAACTGATGGAGGAAGCTATTTCTCGTCTTTGTTGTATGTAACATTATGACTGAAAACACACTATTGCTAAAATTGTTTGGTGAGCACAAGCATAAAAAACAAGGGGGAAGGCAAGTATTTCCAAGATCAAGAGGAAATTTAGATGATCAGTGAGTACTTTGTTTAATAACAACAGTAAAAGTCTTTAAGGAAGCACGAAAGTCCATGGCAAGAGGTAAACTGGCAAGAAAGGATCTGGGAGCAGTCAGTCAAGACCAACTTGTTGCTATGTAGACTCCTTTCCTTCAAGAAGGATGAATAGCATGATTCTTTCCCAATTCTGACCGAATGTCAACTTTGGACCCTCACCAAAAAAGGCAATAACCAGTGGAGGAGGATATTGTGAGACATGGAAAGGACTTTGGACACTAATCTCTAGGCAGTAGTTAGCCATTGGAGGGAATCAGCATACTAACTATGTCTCTCCACTCTGGGGAGTGAATGCCTGGGTCAGAATGCCAACGTCTTCCAGCTCTGGGCATCCTCTGAAATTTCTGTCCAACTCTCCAACTTTCCAGAACTTGTCTCCTACTTAGCCTTATAAAACCTCACCCTCTGCATACACCACTTAGGAAGTGGCCCAGAACAAACAAACAAAAAAAAGGAATTTCTTATAACTGTTCTTGAGACTCTTTATTAGTACTCTGTACCCTAAATCCCAGCTGTCTCAGAATCAGTTATGTCTTCTATATTTATCTTCGATCAACACAAACTACTACTGTTTTATAGAGACATGTTTATTTGAATTTACTTCATGCTAACCATCTCGCTCTTCCTTTTTGCTTCAGACTGCCCTGAGATAATGTTCCTTCTGCAGGTACATGCATAATTCAGATGATGTAAACTCACCTTTCTGCCACCACATGCTGGGGGAAATGTTAGCTATAGTTCTCAGGGCAATCAGACCTTTCACTTTTGTTAATTCTTCAAAGTTTCAGTTTAAATTCTGCTTTTTTTTGGTTTTAAATAATCTTCTTTGGGATTTGGTTTATTGGTTGGAAGCCAAGCAACGAAATAAAATTGTATTTATTCCATTTGTTTCTGTTTCTTTGTGGAATGGCCAAAGTATTTCCTTGCTGAAGTAGATGCCCATTGCAATAATTTTAGTAGTCTTCAAATCAGGGTTGATTTCAGGTCCTCATCTAAGAATGGAGTATCTCTACGTAGCAGGTTGGAGGTTCATCAAATATGTAACCTATTTAAGGTTTAAGGAGAATAGCCAACCTGCTTTTTTAAAATTATAATTACCTGATCTTAAATTTTTTGTTTTCAAGACCACATTGAAAATCTAATACAATTTATATATTAGAAAAATGCTAATAGTTTCCTCTTGACCCAGAACATTCCTAGTTTAAACAATCAAAAGATCAATTCTTGACTTAATTCATAGGTAATTTTCCTAACTAGCCCCAACATAGATTTATATGTAACAGATTGACAGCCCTAACTCTAATTTCACAATTACAATTGCCATTACAAAATGGTAATACTTACATAACATTACAACAAATATATGGTACAAATCACTTACAGATTGTGAATCATTTCATTTTTGTGTTTATTTATTTTTTAGAATGAAAACCCAATACTGGCATGATGGTACATTTTAAGAAAATAGATGATATTCTAGTAACTATAAGGTCAAAAAGCATTAGCAGTTTATATAGTGATGTAGAAATTACCCATAGGAAGTCATCTGGCTTGTTCCAAGTTGAAAAGTTATCTGCAAGACTGATGAACCTGGTCTGATTTCTGGCATTTTAGAAATAGATCTTTGGAAACCATTTTACTTCAGTCCACCTAATTTAATAGATGAGGAACTATGGCATCATATATATAAAAGGATTAATCTTTAAAATATTGATTGCATTTCTTAGACTTCATATATGACCTATTTTTATTCCCTAGTGGTTATCTGTGAATATGTTTGCTTGCCCGGATCAAATACAATTCAGTGAGTGATAATGTTGGTGTTTTTATGCTTGCTCCTAGCTATTGCTCAGTGAGTGTTTGTTGAACAATTCGAGATGGCACATAAGCTCTGGAGGGGCTGGGATACCACCAACAGATGGTCATTACTAAGGATATAGTAGCCAATTTCTGCGAGAGAAGATACAGAAAGTCCTAGGTGTGTGGATGACTGGTGTGACGCTCTTTATTGTTCCTGATGCTTCCTTCCTCTTCATTCTCCACTGGCTTTTCAAACCCCTTCCAGTGGCTCTGGTCTGCAGAACTAGGGACAGGTCTGGATGGCTTTAGCTGGGTCCCTGAGCAGCCTGCGGTCTGGGTAATGTGCTACTTTGGCCTCAGGGAGGAGCTGTGCTCCAATGAAACCTCCAAGGCTGGGCTTGGGGGAGGGGGAGTGGGAGTGAACAGAGGGAAGGAGGAGGAGGGAAGCTAGCCATAGGGTGTCACCCTTGCATCAACTGGGAGAACCAGGATAGACTATAAACATTTCAGGCACACTAGTTCAAGAATCCATTTCCCTCTGTCCTACACCACATACCTTGTACTGTTCTCTAGGAATTCTGTGTAGCTATTTGCTTTAAGCCCAGCAAACTTATCCTTTCATGCACCCCTTAGCACCCTTCCTAGTGCCTGCTTCCTGGTTTGTGTCACTGTCAGGAACTTGAATGATGGGCACTGGTACTGATTGGAACTGCAATCATTCTACCATCCTCCCTCCACAAAGTTGGGCAAAGAGGACTTCATTAAGCTTAGACACAGTGGGAAGCAGCACTTTGAGTGATGCTTTTCTGCATGAGTAAGCAGGGGTGGAGGACATCCCTTGAAGAGGAAATGGTCTGCTGCTGAAAGGAGTTCCAGGAAGATTTGGAGATGCAGGGGGAGCTATATAATGAGGAGGACAGCTGAGAGCAAACAAGCAACCATTAGAGGACAATCCTTGAGGAGTAAAACACCGGCTCTGTTCTTCCTGTCCAGTCCATTCATCTCAGCTCAATCAATTTTTTTAGATTAAAAAAATAATTTATTTAAAATTAGAGAGAGAAATATAAGGGAGGGAAAAGATTCATCTCCCCAAGTTGGGGAAGAGGGCCTAAGCCAGGAAGCATGGCAACAGCCATAGCTCAAAAAGCACATGGCCACACCAGAGTCTAGCAAGAAAATGACCAGCCTAATCAACTTAAATTCACCATCTCTCGGAAACTATAAAGGGTGTAAAAGGGAGAGAAATAAATATTTCCTGGGTGTGGGGAAACTGTCAGAACTAGTGACATCACAGAAAAACAGCAACAACAACAAAAAACACCAACCAGGGCTAAAGAGACCAGGGCCCAACCCCTTCCCCCAGAGTTTCCTAGTGAGACAATACCCATCTCAAACCAGACTCTACCATGGGCTGCAAGCTGCTCTGCTTTGTAGTTCTCTGCTGGGAGTAGGTGAGTCTTGGATATAAATGGGCTGTGAACTCCACATCTTTTCCTTGTTGCTGCAGCAAAACTTTCCTCCTGGACTCTGTCTGAATTTTGTTCCTTTCCCCACACAGCCCCCATGGACACTGGAATTACTCAGACACCAAAACATCTGGTCATGGGAAGGACAAATAAGAAGTCTTTGAAATGTGAACAACACCTGGGACATGATGCTATGTATTGGTATAAACAGAGTGCTAAGAAGCCACTGGAGCTCATGTTTGTCTACAACGTTAGGGAAATGTCTGCAAAGGAGACTGTGCTGAGTCGCTTCTCACCTGAATGACCTGATGACTCTCACTTGTTAGCTTCATCTAGACTCTCTGGAGCCAGCAGACTCAGCCATGTATCTCTGTGCCAGCAGCCAAGACACAGCCCTACAAAGTCACCACCTCCCTGTGCACAAATCTTTGGGGCCAGCCAGGAAGCTGTGGGAGGAAACGAAAGGCTCTGTTGAACATTTCCCATACAAACCCAGACAGAAATTGCAGAACATAATACCACCTGCTAATCTGACCCATGCGGCAACTTTACATTCTGTGCACATACTTAGAGTTTCCTTTTACCTCACCAGGACTCTGCCCTTTCAACTGATACAAAAATAAATAAACATATTAAGATCTTTAAAGAATGCCTTTTAAAATCATAAAATAAAACAAGTATGCTGAAAAGGGGATTGTCTAGTTTTAGATTTTATAAGAATCTTCTTAACAATGACTGTGCCACTGCAGAGTCATACACTGCCCTCGGCCAGAACACTGTCCTGTCAGGAGGCATGTTGTGTGTGGGTTTCTGGTCATCAGCAGTGCAAGTGGGGAGATGTTGTGACATCACAGTCACAGGTGCATTTGCAGTCTCAGGAGACTCCACGGGAGTGGAAGCCCTAGTGCCATAGTGAACACCGATGTTCCAAGGCTCAGCCCCCATATGTCGTGGAGGGTGCAGGACTGTGTTCAGACACTTCAGGTCTGGTGGTTTCCAAGCTTCTCCTTCTCAGGAACCATGGGGTCTTTTCCAAAATAGGTTGTTGATACCCACAGTCAAGCAGCACTGGATTCTGGAGATTCAGAGAAAAAGACTTCTAGGCAGAAGTTCCAGAGCAGGAGCCAGCTGGAGAGAACAGTAGGAGACTTATCCTTTAGGAGATGGGTTTGAGAAATGTGTATCTATTTTCATCAATTCTATTCTGCATTCTAGTTTGTGTATTCTCCAATTGCCTTTTTTACACTCAAAACTAGAGTCTGAATCCTAGCTCTGATCAAAGCTCCAAATCTGCACAGATACCCTCTCTGACCTCTGCAGGCAGCAAATATGCCTTGGTCTGCTCCTGTTGCCTCAGAGCCCTCGATCCTGGACTGGACACTTCCTGACTCATCCAGTATCTTTTCCTTGATCTGTAATGCCCCTATGGTTTCAGGATTCTGCTCCTCACTGGATTTCCTCCTTATATGAACACACAAGGAGTTATTTACTCCCTTTGGTCTCTCTATTTCCGATGAGTTAAAGCAACAATGCTTCTGGAGTGCAACCCTACATTGGCCTTTAGAGAGAAGAGTGGGTTCTGGATATGCTCCTCAGGTCTTAACCAAATCTAGTACTCCTCAAGCCTGTGTTTCCTGAGAACCCCTTTAAGCCATAATATTTCACACAAGACCCAAATCCTGTACCTTCCAGAACACATCGGCGCTGTGCATGTGAAACTGTGATGTTGCAAGGTCTCCCCACTTAAACTGCTGATGATCAGAGACCCAGATGGGAACGGCTTCAGCCCCGCACAACCCTTCCAGGGACAGTAGGCTTCTATGCTGGATGATCTTTGGTCTCTTGGGAGCAGGTGAGTGCTGAGACTGCTTGGGAAATTCTTATCCTGTGTCTACCTAAGGCTGATTTCAAACATTTGCCACTTTTTTCCTGGTCTTTGTTTTCTCCACAGGACATATGGAACCTAGAGTCAGCCAAACCCCTAGTCCACTATACCTGACATTGACAGAACATGTACCTGAGATGGGACCCTATTTCATTTACCTCTGTTGGTACCTACAGATGCTGCAAAGGTGAGTGGAGTTTCTGATTTCTTTCAGTGACAAGTTTTTTTGTTTTTGTTTTGTTTTTCAGAGAAGGTAGACTTTCCTCAAGGACAGATTCTCAACTGCGATGCCTGCCTGATCATATTCCACTCTGAGGATCCAGCCTGCACAACTGGGGGACTCAGCTGTGTATCTTTGGGCTGCAGCTCATCTCTAGCCTCACAGAGACATTTCCTGCCCTTACCCAAGCTTCACAATTTCTTTTTCTCCAGACATTTGACAGCTTTTTCCTACCTTGGAATAGGGCAGGGGAAACGTGTAGTTGGGGCTACAGGTGCAAAAATTAACCCTAACAGCCCAAATGATAAATAGAAATAGGATATCTGGGGCTAAGGTGTTAGGGAAATGATCACAGGCACCATAGAATGTGGCCGTGGACCTCAAAGATGGATCAAATGTAGCCAAGTGAGTGACCACACAAGCCTAGAAGGAAGCCTCTGCATCCTCTTCTTGTGCTCCTGTTTTGTTTTTTTCTTATTCAGCAAAACATGCCTTCCATCTTTCAGAAGAGAAGGGCTAAGAGAGCAGACAAGGGATGTCCATGGGTGGGGGGAGGGTGTCGGAGATCCTCAACTGGAAACTTTCCAGAAGGTGAAGGATCCAGATGTCAGAGACTGAGTGCTGGCAGTGGAGGAATGTTCTGTGACAGTAGATTACAGAGGCAGAGACACGTCAGGACACTGCCACCGGGGACAGGGAGTTTCTTGGGGATCAGTGGTGCCTGTGTATGTGTGAGCTCACACTCTTGGGCCACTGCTGTGGGGTCAGCAGGAATCCAGGAATCCAGGCCAACAGGAGGGTTTGAACTGAGCGAGAGTCGATGCCCACACAGTACCATGTGTTGACAGAAGCGTGGAGGAGTGAAATGCTCCCTTTCAGTATGACTTGTGGAAACAAGACCGACATCTCAAAGTCTAAGAACCATGATTCTTGAACAATTGTTGGGGGAGATTGTGTAGAAAATGCCACACGAGGGAAATACTGGATTTCCTACTAATAAGGCAAGGAGAATTCAAATATTCAATTGGAAATATATAGAGAGCAATATATAGCAGGATTTATTGAGAAGACAGAAAATCTCCCACAGGGAGAGGGGACCAAGGGGGTTGCCCTCAATTAGAAATATTAACAAGACATGGTGTGCTAGTCTGGTTGAGTATATCAAATTGCTTATACACTTATTTATTCATCCACTCATTCATTCATTTATTCATTCATTTTAGAGACAAAAGATCCCCTACTCCAAGATATTGGGAATCTGTTTGGTGTACCACAGGGATCCCAAGATTTCAGAAGAAGAATCCTTCACAAGCTCATATACAATGCAGGAACCAGTCCGAACTGGTCAGGACAGACCCTCTTCTTCATGCTATGATGTCACCAACTCCTCTAGAAAGGGTTTCTGGGACCATTAAAACAAAAAACACCACAGAGAACATGCACAATTTGAAAAAGACAGATATTCTTATATTTTTAGGATGAGCATATAATTTATCATCCAAAGTGGAACACATTTGCTAACAAAGAGGATGCTATTAATAATAGCACTTCAGCCGGGCTCGGTGGCTCAGCCTGTAATCCCGCGCCTTGGGGAGGCTGAGGTGAGTGGATTGCCTGAGCCCGCAGGTTCGAGACCCACCTGGGCAGCGAGACCTCATCTCTACGATAAATAAAAAAAAAAATCAGCCGGGCGTGGTAGTGCATGCCTGTAATTCCAGCTACTTGGAAGGCTGAGGCAGAAGGATCACCGGAGCCCAGCAGGTCGAGGCTGCAGTGGCCAGGAGCGGCCACTGCACTCCAGTCTGGGCGACAGAGTGAGACTCCAACTCAAAAAAAAAAAAATAATAATGGCACTTGAGCAGCCGACACAGCATGCAACCTGTGTTAACCCATCCATGTCCCATCCTGGGGTTTCAACTTAATAGTCCTGGGCAAGAAAAGGAAGAGGCTTCAGTTTTGCCTGGATCCCCAGGCTTCTCGGCTGTGGCCCTTTTTCTCCTGGAGGCAAGGGCTCTGGAATGCAGGTGGGATACTCCTGTCCCAGATTTGGAAGGCCTCCACTCTAGGCCTCTCTTTGAGGCTGTAATATCAGGCTCTGTAATGTGCCGGGCTATATCTCCAGCTTCTGCCTCTTTTCCCTACCACCCTTGTAGCCCTGTGCCAGCTATCTAGCCACAGCTTTAGACAGGCACCTCCTCACTGCAGAAATGGTAGTCACAAGTCACAGGGTGATGCCCTGAGTGGTGTGAGTCTTCATCCGGAGTCTGTTCCACTGGGCCAGGGTCCCCAACACCACAGGCCCAGGTGATTTTCCTGTTGTCTCAGCCTGCCTTCTTTAAGGTTTCTTTGGCCCTTCCTTCTGGAGAGAACGATACTTAATTTCCTCTGCAAAGGAAAAAAAAATCTCTAATTTTATCTTAGTATCAGGTAGAGTCTCTTTAGCTTTCCCCCATCCTATACTCTGTCTTTCTTTTGAGCGCTGATCGAAACTCCATGTCATTTCACTGGCTAGTCCTATTTCCTCTCACTGCTGTGTCTCTCCTCACATTGAGCCCGAGGCTTTGGCTAACACAGATCCAATTTTATTATCTTTAATGCACTGAGGACAGCGTCTACTTTTTAAAAATTTTATTTATTAATTTATTTTTAATTTTATTGTAAAGATGTGGGGTACAATTCAGGACTACATATACAAGTGGTCATTGTGCAGGTAAAGTTTGGGCCTTCTTTTTGTGCATTGTTATAGAGATTGGGTATAACTTATTTTTAAAATGCCAAGTGCATGATAAGTGATCCTTAAAGGATAGGTATTCTGATGATAGATTTTTTCAAGGGTATTCGTCCACTTCCTACATGAGCATCTTTGCTCCATATATATTCTGTCTCAGGGGGCTGAATGCTGAGCAGGACCTAGTAAGAGTTTTGGTTGGAGAAGATAAAAATATCTCTAGTTTGGGAGATGGCTGGTGATGATGGTTGCAAAACAATGTCAGTGTAGTTAACGGTGAAGTTCGTTTAAAAATAGTTACTATACGTACCCCACATATTTATAAAATAAATAAAAAATAAAAATAGCTAATACGGTAAATGTTATGTATCACAATAAGAACATTAAAACATAGTTTAAACAATACTTTAGAAAAGACAATACTTGAATAAAGAAGAGTTCTACTCTAGAGAAAAGGATTATGTAACCATAATTTTGTGTGCAGAAAAATAAAATGTTAGTGTTTTAGTAGCTGACATCATATTTCTTAGGGAGAAAAATATTGTTGACTGGAATATCTTGACGTAAGTGCTGGATATGAGAGGTAAACCTCAAGGACATTGTTCTAGATAGCACAGGCAGAAAAATGAGGAGATACTGGGAAGTCTTGGAAGGGAGTGTAATAGTTAAGAATTGGAAGAAAATGGTGAAAAGTTGTGTTCTGTGTCATAAGATTCCTAGGCAGCACTCCTCAAATATTCATAAGACTGTACTAAACTCACCAATACTTGATGTACATGATTTTTTTTGGAAAGTTAAGGAGAGTCTTAGCTTTATGGCCAGGTAATGTGACTGGATTAGAGAGGACCCAGAGAATATGAACATCCAAGGAGATGATGAGAAATCCTGGGAAAGCCTTTGGATTTCCACAGATTTTGGAATTTACAGGCTATAGGAAATTTCACCTAGATCTTTAAGAAGAGAGAATTTCCCAAGGCTTATCTGGATTACACACTTATCAATTAAAATCTCGTGCATGGCTGGGTTTAGTGGCACATGCCTATAATCCCAGCGCTTTGAGAGGCTGAGGTGAGAGGATTCCCTGAGCCCACAGGTTGGAGACCAGCCTGGGCAATTTGGTAAGACCTCACCTCTACAGCCAGTCAAAAAATTAGCCGGACATGGTGACATGTGCCTGTAATTCCAGATACTTGGAAGACTGAGGCAGAAGGATCACCTGAGCCCAGCAGATCGAGGTAGAGGTGGCTGTGAGCATGCCACTATACTCCAGCCTGGGCAAGAGTGCTACTCCGACTCAAAAAAGATAAATAAATAAAATAAAATCCTTTTCATATAAAAACAGACGAAAACATCCTGATGCTAGGAGTCATTATTTTAGAAGATTAATAATAAATATCAATTTCTACTAGGGAAAAACCTCTTAGTGTTTACTCCAAGCATTGGCTTTTCTTAGATAATCAGATAACATGGACATTCTTCCCCATAATAAAACACTTACAAATGCTAATATTAGATATGTTAGATAAAATACTGTTAGAATTGCCAATAAAATAACCCTATAATTCTTAAGAGTTAAACATTTTTTATATTCTTTTTTGTATCTCATACTTTCACATTATATATATTGCTTGCATATGTATTACTCAATTGATTATTGCCTTAGTTTGTTCAGGCTGCTCTAACAAAATACCATAAACTTAGGTGACTTATGAAACACCAGGAGTTTACTTTTCACCATTCTGGATGCTGGAAAGTCCACAGTCAAGCCACTGTGGTGGCAGATTCAGTGTCAGATGAGGACCCACTTTCTGTTTCAGAGGTGGGACCTTCTCACTCTGTCCTTACCTGGTAGAGAAGTTAGCTATCTCTGTGGTATCTATTTAATCCTTTATGCCCTCATGACTTAATTCCCTGTCAAAGTCCCCACCTCCTAGTACCATTCATTGAGACTTAGAATTTCAACAGATAGATTTTGGGGGGACACAAACACTCAGATGATAGCAGTTATCTTTCTTTTGTAATCTCGATGCCCCAAAGGTATCAGTTACTCCACTGTTGGTTTATAAAATGGAACTGTAGATAAAGTGTCGCCATGCAAGGAGGGTGTCAGGCAAGAGCAGAACTTAAATGATTTCGTACAGCAGTTTTGGGTCACCATCCACCCTATTCATACTCCAGCCCAAAATAGCTTTAGTCCTTCCAGATGATTCTCAAAGTTTTTGGTTAGTTTCTGGTATTCCTGTTTCTTTCTTGACTCATCAGGTTCATCTGGAGAAGGAGTCAGAAGACGATGTTAGTTTACAATTTTAGAAAGAGTCAGATCCAATGCTCTTATATTTCACACATCTTTATAATATGATCTGGGCCTTCTCTTTTCTGAAATATAATGGATATTTATCATGGGGTATGAGATATCTCTGAAGCAATCTGACATATTCTGTTCTGTTTTTTTCTTATAGTTAAAGGTTGACCAACAATCTAACAATTTTATCTAATTGAATCAAAACACTTTAGGGTATTAATTTTAAAGCAGAGAAATATACTTTTCCTCAATGTGACTTACACTGATAGTTTATATTTTTATGACTTGTTGTAGAAACTCTTCTTCATCTATCATCAGAAACTCCATAAGACACATCAGTTTCTATAGTGAAAGGTTCTAATGAGTTATATGTATGCCCAAAATTCATAGAAAAGAATCAAGTTATAGAACATTGCCATCTGGTCTGGAGATAATTTTGTCTGGTTTATATCCATGAATGCTCACTCAGTGTGGAACTTCCCTCCTCTGGATGAGTCATGGAAGAGGTACTGATGTCTGATCGTAGCTCATGGACACACTGGGGCAGAAGCTGCTGGATCAAGATCTCTTATTGATGGCTAATGAGGTTGTTTGCAGTTGTACTTAGAAAGTCAAACAATAGTTTGGAATAGCAATATTTGCTCTATGTAGTAAACTATTTTTAAAATTTAATAACATTTAAGTGAAATGTAAATATTTAAAGAAATTTAGATTGGAAATAAGCTAGAAGTAGCAAGTGCTCACTTGCTTTTATAGTTGAATTTTTCTCTGATCTTGTTTTTTTAAGGCTTCTGTTTATGTTTTTTTTTAATCCTACTTTAACCCAGACTTGCTTCTCCTTCCTAGTATATAAAGCACAGAACTATGAAGAAAACTCTAATATTTTCATCATTATCTGAACGTATCTTTACTCATATAAGGGAAAACGGGCATCAGAATATTGTCAATAAACACAGGCAAAAAAGGATTTCTAAAAGAGAAAGGATAGGAGGGCAAGAAACAAATTTCCCTGCAGTATGGGAAGAGTATTTTTTGAGAGTCCATTTGCAGCGAAGGAGACAGAATGGCTTGGCCATGGTGTGATATCTGCCACAGTTCTTCCTGTGACCAGGTTTGCACCAGCTCCTCACTCTCAAAGGCAAAGCGTTTTCTCCAACATTTTGATTTTCTTCTTGCAATGCAAATAAAAATGAGCTTCAGAAAGACAAGTCACAAATTTGCTAGGGCTTCTTTCTATCCCTTAAAACACACACACACACACACACACACACACACACACACACACACACACACACACAGCATAATAGTCAAGATGGTGAAATAGTTCCTAATTTAAACACATCCAGGTCCTTTGGACTAGTCAGTTCTGACTGCCATGACAAGTGCTACAGACTGTGTAACTTAAACAACAAATTTATTTTCTTACTGTTTGGAGGCTGAGAATCTGAAATCAGGGAGCCAGCATGTCTAGTTCTAAGGAGGACTCCCTTCTGGCTTGCAGAGGCCCCCTTTCTTGCTGTATCCTCACATGGTGGAGAGACCTAGCAATCAAGCTTGCTCGTGTTGCTTGTTATAAGGACACTGATCTTATTGGATCAAGTATCTATCTCTATGACACTTTAAACTTTAATTACCTCCATAAAGGGCCAATCTGTCAATATGGTCACTATGGGGGTTATATTTGGGGGGCCATAAACATTCAGTCCATAATATAGGTAAGATCTTGGTTAATGCCTAATATTCCACATGGGGGCACTGTAGAACCACTGAATTTCAAATATCTGGGCTGTCCATAAATGAGCTATCTGGGACATGAAGAATTAAAGAGTAGCTTTGTTTGATGCTTTGATTCTCTAGAAGGTTTGATGACATATACAAAAAATTGCAGGTGTACTACCTCATCCGGAAGCCATGAACTCCAGCTATGCAACGGTTAGAGTCTCTGTGAGCTGCAAGGTGGAAGGAAGGGCCATGCTGGGATGGGACAACTTGCACACCCTGGGCAGGGACAGACAGAGGAACACCTACCAGGAAAGGAAAGGAAAGGAAAGGAAAGGAAAGGAAAGGAAAGGAAAGGAAAGGAAAGGAAAGGAAAGGAAAAGAAAGGAAAGGAAAGGAAAAGAAAGGAAAGGAAAGGAAAGGAACTACGGGAGTGGAGTGAGGGTACACGTGGCCTAGCCCTGGCTCAGCCTAGAGCAATCCAGTCCAACACCACATGCCATGTGAGAGAATTTACAAGACAAAGCAGGGGTACTGGATCAGATGAGCTGGACCTAATAGGGAGGCAGAGCACATGGAAACCTGCAGAGACTATGACCTCAGATCAGTGCCATCACAGCCTAGCATTCAATTAGAAATGGGGTACCCCAAACTCCAGCCCTTAGAGAACTAGAACTCTGAGTGGTGAGACACCTGTCCAGGTATGCCCAATCCAGCCATGGGCTCCAAACTCCTCTGATAAGCAGGTCATTGACTCCTGGAAGCAGTTAGGTTCTTGGAACAGGTAGGATCTCTCTGGAGATATTTGATCCAAAGCACCACTGAACTATCTCCTGTGTTCTTTCCCCAGCCCCTGTCTCTTTGCCGCACGGGTCCAGTGGCTTCTACTTTGCAGAACAAGAAAACACTATGCCTCAGGAAATCTACAAAGGAATGAAGACATAATGGTGACATCACAGGATACTCCTCCCAAAACGAAAAGCAAATCAGAACTCAGCGCTTCTCCACAAGGACCAAACCCTGAGCAGACGTGTAATGCTGCCTGACCCTCTGGCAGTAGGCTCCAGGCTGCTCTGCTGGGTCCTGCTTTGTCTCTTGGGGGAATGTGAGTCCTGTGGACAGGTTAGTGTCTGCATTATGAGCTTGCTGGCCCCTGAATCCTCCTCTTCACCTTGTGGAGGCTCCACCAGGTGTCCCTGAGCTCATTCTCCATCTACTTTTCCCACAGGCCCAGGGAGGCTGCAGTCACACAAACTCTAAGATACTTGATCAAAACAAGGGGAGAGCAAGTGACACTGAGATATTCCTCATTCTCTGGGTACAACAATGTGTCCTAGTACCAGCAGACCCTGGGTCTGGGGCCACAGTTCCCCTTTGAATATTACAATGTGCTAAAGAGAGTAAAAGAAAACTTCCATGATTGATTCTCAGCTCACCGGTTTCATGACTATTGCTGAACGTGAGCGTCTTGGATCTGGGAGACTCAGCCCTGTATCTCTGTGCCAGGGACTTGGCACCATCCTGCAGACTCAGTCACCAGAGTTCTGTGCACAAACCTCCCTGCTCCAGCGTGAAGCAACCTCAGACCTGACACATCTGTGAGAGGATGGAAACTGCAGGGAAAAGAAAAACAATATAAGGATGTGCAGGGACCTTCAGCCTGGGGCTTTTCTTGCATTCAGTGCTAGGGGGGAAAGGCCAAGAAGACATGATCAGAGTATAGTGTTAATTCAGTTGGTTTACTCGGAAGATGCCATTCTTTGCCTGTATTGTATATTACAGGAATAAAGGAAGGGTTTGTGATTTAATACTTGGCACCCTCTTTTTCAGGGCAGAGGACTTTATTTGGGGTTGACATTATTGATAATATTGTAGCATAGAAGGTAGAAACACAAGAGTTTGCTTTATGTAATAGAGGGAGAAGAAATTGAGATTTGGGAAAAGTTGAAGAGAAAGAATATGATCAAAGATGGTTGAAAATAGGATAGAGAAGGTGATTAAAAGTGGTGTTTTATGCAACTTGAGCTGCCCGTGTCAAAGTCTTAAATATCAAGAAAGTATAAAAGAATGTCTTATAGCAACTGGCATTGCCTGTTAGGGATATCACCAAACAGCTTTGCCTGCTGTGAGAACCCTGGAGTTGGTTCTGATGTCTTCCTCTGGACTTTGGGTGCCAATCTTGACCTTCATGGCATGGTCAGGTATATCCCAAAACACAGAGAAAGTCATGTCACTCTTGGTTCTAAATGATCAAAGGCTCTCCACTTTCCCCCAAGATAAATCCTGCTTCCCTGAGATCCCTTTCACACACTCACCACCCAGGTACAATTGCTTTCTGTGACCAGACAGGTCTTTAAACATTTCCTAAAACTCAGCAGCCTTTTACATGCTCTGTGTTTACTCACTATTTTCATGACCTGGAGGCACCTTCCTTAGACATGGTCAGATACTGCTTATCTGTCAAGGACTGGCACACACCTGCCTTCCTGTTCACGTCTTACCCTCACATACCCTGCACGTTCTTCTCCCTTTTCTTTCCTAGGAAAAATCAAGTATATAATTGATACTAGCTAATGTTTGATAAATGAATAAATTCATTCCCACTTATGCAGAACCCTAGAACATGATTAATCACTAACTATTTTCTCTTCACAAGAAACTCAACTTATGTGAAGTATAACAGAGAGTCATTATGGATAGTTTGAGTTGTCCATACAACTTAAGCCATATTCTGAGCAAACGTGTTTTCCAATCAGGATTGATGATCCATACTGCAAAGTACCCCAACTGTATCTAAAGTTAGAATTTGCAAGTGTTCCTTTGGAACAAATAAATTTATGTTGTAGTAAATGTAATATTTATTTAGTCTTATGATACGGTAAAAATAGTTTCTCACCATAACACACTTTTCCACAACATCTTTAGAGATTTGGTGAGACTGGAGCCATCATCAAGTGTGCATCTCATAAATAAATCCAAAAAAACAGAAAGAAAACTTAGTAGCAAAGTCTTCTCATCCCTGACAATTAAAAGATATTGTATGTGTGTGTGCCTGCATTAGTGTGTGTGTGTCTTCTTGTGGAGACTCAGCCACATGAAAGTGGTTTCTCCTTGGACCGCATTTACTAAGAGGCACTGGCTCATTCTGGGTAGTGACAGAAAATGTCAGACTACTCAACCTGCCTAAGTTTAGCTGATTGGGCTGTTTATTTCAAGATTTTATAAATTCATATTTAAGTTTTAATTTTTTTTCAAAAAAGTGTATGCATTCCAAAGCTCCTTTTGATTAACCAGACCCATTTCTTTTCATATTTTGTATTTAAATTATTAGAAATATTAAATCGTATATTTTATCTAGTGTTTTCAGGCTGGCTTTGCTTAATCTCATCACACTGTTTAATTTCACGACCTATTCTGGTTCCTCTTTTTCATCCAAGCTTACTAAATGCATCGATCGATGCAAGATCCAAGCATTGATGCAAGAATTGTTTATTTTACAGTTAGAATGCTGGTTCATGTGTCCTTTTGTCTCCACTGGACCAGGGTGAATTTGAAGATCACCCCTAAATCGGCCTTTCTGGGGAAGCATAAAGAGTTTGTGTGAGGGCCGGGTTGAAAGGGTCTGAATCTGGGCATCTCTGTTTTCCATCTGGACACTTCTGAGTCATCAGCTCAGAAGGCGTGAATCCATGAGACTGTGGACCTTTGGCCACCGGGAGGCGCTGTGACTCCACAATGCTGCAGGGACACCTGGGACCAGTTAAAAGGAGGGCCAGAAGAAGAGGGCTGAAGGGATTGCCTTGACGGGAACTGTTGAAGTACCCTGAGTGGGTTCTGGAAACGTGGAGTTAAATACTGG
>NW_007247660.1:0-2686 GCF_000164805.1 Carlito syrichta
GCCCGCGCTGAAGCTGGCTCTCGAGTACATCGTGCAGTGCATGAACAAGCTCGGCATCTGCGTGGTGGACCACTTCCTGGGCAAGGAGACCGGGCAGCAGATTGGCGACGAGGTGCGCGCCCTGCACGACACCAGCAAGTTCATGGACGGGCAGCTGGTCAGCCAGAAGAGCGACTCGTCCAAGGACATCCGCGGCGACAAGATAACCTGGATCGAGGGCAAGGAGCCCTGCTGTGAGACCATCAGGCTGCTCATGAGCAGCACGGACGACCTGATCCGCCACTGCAAGGGGAAGCTGGGGAACTACAAGATCAACGGCCGTATGAAAGCCATGTATTGGAACAGATTATGTACGTCATGTTGATAACTCAAATGGAGATGGAAGATGTGTGACACGTATATATTATCTTAATAAAGACTGGGATGCCAAGGTGAGTGGAGGTATACTTCGAATTTTTCCAGAAGGCAAAGCCCAGTTTGCTGACATTGAACCCAAATTTGATAGACTGCTGTTTTTCTGATCTGACCGTCGCAATCCTCATGAAGTTCAGCCAGCATATGCTATCAGATACACAATAACTGTTCAGTATTTTGATGCAGATGAGAGAGCACGAGCTAAAGTAAAATATCTAATAGGAGAAAAAGGTGTGAGGGTTGAGTTCAATAAACCTTCTGATTCAGTCAGTAAAGACGTCTTATAGAGTCTTTGAACCAGCAATACCCCCATTTCACCTACAATAATTGTTGATGCTATGTGTTAACTTGTGAATACAAATAAATGAGATATAGAAAAATAGACAACCAGTTGACATTTTAATAAGGAAACAGAAACAACTTTTTGTGTGTTGCATCAAACAGAAGATTTTGACTGCTGTGACTTTGTACTGCATGATGAACTCCAAATCTGATTACTTATGGGAAGCAGATAAACTATCAACTGAAAATGGTTTTTACATCTGGACACGAAATAAGTGCCCTATGCAGAATTTTTTTTCATTCTTATATTTTGTCAGATTTGTCATCTAGCTGAGTTCATTTCATCTTTCCCTTTTTTATATCAAGATTGAATTTGGGATAGTTTTTCTATGATTAGATACAGTTTATCAAAACCGAATTGAGAAAAGAATTACAGTATTGTTCCTCAAAATAGCATCAATCTATTTTTCTAAGCCTCCTTGTACTATTAAATTTTGCCCTAAAAGATCTCTTAAAAAAAAAGTTAACACAGGGAAATTTTATCCCCAAGCCTGCAAATCAGAGATGAGACCAGAAGAAGTCCCTATAAGAAGTTGTTACAATGAAAATGACCACAGCATTTACCTTGTTCCTCTCTATGATCTTGCTGCTGTTCCTTATGGGAATAGAATGAATTCCTGAATCTGCTGAAGGTGGGAAAAGAGACTGGACCTCACACTAACTTGCACATTCTAGGCAGAATAATAAACCCTTTATGTCTCCTCCATCTCATTCTTTTCTACAATTAGGTCCCACACCAGAGGCACATGGTTGATCAGATGTCTCAGATGACCCCTGAGACCATCCCCCATCCTTGAAGATGGAAACACAGAGTCCTGATCTTTGTATTTTGTTAACTAACCTGTCAAATGTGGTCTGGTCAGGGCCAAACAAGTTGGAAACCAACTCAAATTCAGGGGTCTCTTGATTTAACATATATCAGAGGATATCACTTACAGATCATCAATTAAAATAAAAAACAGCATTGGATGGGAAAAACAACAATATACCCTTGACTTGAACAACACTGCTCCTTTTCTTCAAACTGTAGTAGCATTTTAAAAAATTCTCTTGATCTATATTGAGACTGTTCATGATAATTATATTTAAGTATTTCTGAAGAGAAAAAGATTTAGAGACTTATAGTAGTAAGAAAAGACCTATAGGTATTAACTGAAAAATTTTAGGCATACACTTGAAAAGTTGGAGGAATAAAATTGCATAGAAATTTAATGTACTAATGGAATACTATATCTCACAATTAACAAAACAAAAAGAACAAAGTAGGCTCCCAAAACAGTAAAAATTACCTCCTGTTTTAAAACAGGTCTCATGGTACAATATTGATTCACAAAGACATATCAGTAAAAAGTCTTCTTGCATCAGAACTTACAGCCCCCAGTCTAAAATTTTGTTGGTGTTACCCTTCTCAAATAAAAATAAATAAATTCTTAGGCACTGTCTCAAGGTAGGAAGGGGTGCTGGCCCATTTTCCTCTAGGATCCTCTCTTCAATTAGGAGGACCCTAACTGAGGTTGGGATGTGGTGAGGGTGTCCACATGCAGTGGTGGGGCTTGAGCATCACCCTTCCCAGGAGACTGGCCGAAAGCCATTTGACTGGGGCACCTGAAGGAAACAGCATCTTGCCACGACGTGTGACACGACGAGTGTCTTAGTGCTTGAGACAGTTTCTGGAACACATAACAATCACCACTGGAACAAGAAGCAGAGAGTGTGTTTGGGCAGCAGAAGTTAATTGACTGCCTTCACAGGGAAATCCTACCTCTGCATGGAGATGTTGTGTGTCCAGGCTTCTTGGCTCTGGTTTCTGCATCTGCTGTGCCTCTGCAGCTCCAGTTTTTGCATTTTTTTTTCAGACTTGAAGACAGAGAAAAAATGGACTTGAATAAGAACTAGAACACCAAGTTATTTATTTATTTATTTATTTATT
>NW_007247660.1:2898-6014 GCF_000164805.1 Carlito syrichta
CTTACCCAATTGTCGTGAGCCTCATTGCATAAATGGTGATCGGTAAAAGCCAACACATCAGAAACCATAAGTTAGAAAGTGTAGGGGCATTAAATCATCATTAGGCACTGAAGGGTTCTGCTTCTGTTGGGCAGATGCTCCTTACCTGGCATCTGAAGTTGTACTCTGCGTTCTATTGCTTCTCCTGTAATTCTTGAATTCTTTTCCTATGGGTTGGAATTGTTTTCATCAGATAAGCACCAGATTGAGTATGATTATAAATCATATGTCTTGTTCCCATTATCCCCACAACTGTACCCTTACACAATTTATGCAAACATATAAAACATATTATATATGATTATAAAAATACAGTAAGACCAAAACTGTTGCTATATTGTTTCCTTGTCTTTTGTTTAATGACTGCTGGGTTCTAAGTTGACACAATTTCCTGCCCCTTCTCAGTATTCCCCAAACTGATCCTCCCTTAAGTACATAAAGCTATAGTCTCTTTATCATATCACAGGGCAGAGAAAACTGGGCTTATGAAATGTTACAATCCTTTTTATGGATGTGATTCCTCCTATGCCAAAATGCTTTCCAAATGACACTGGCTGTTTACACCATTCCTTGAAAGGTTTGTGTGAATCCAAGTTCCACACAGCCTGGCCAATATTGGGGATCTGGAAATGTTTAATTACTTAATCCTTTTTGGTCACCAATAAAACTGAAGGAACTCTTTCTGGTGTACATCCTAGATCTGTGTCTTCTGACCATTTATTTATACCTTTGTGCTAATTAGATCAAATAATTGTACAAAGCTTAAAAACAACAGTATCCAAAAGGGGTTTCCCAAGAGACTTGTGTTCAGTGTGTGACCTCCCCTGTAGGTAGGATTTCTTTTTCAACAAGCTTCAGTCTCCCTTTTTGCCTGCTCATGTTCATTCATTTTTGTTTCCTGAAATGACAAAGAATTGCACGTTGTCCAGTACCCTATTGGAATTCTGCCTTTCTTCCCTCCAGTGTCTGAATATTATGATTCAAAGGGCCCCGGGTTATTTTCCCATATATGGACAATCTGACAATTACATCAAAGGAAAAAGTGGAGTGTCCCATAGAGGGACCAAACAAATCCAACTCTGGTCTGCTGGCATGTCCTTTGAAATTCTGAGCTCTCTTCATACCTCTACACATGTATTAGTATTTATTATTTAGTAAATTAATAAAGGAATATACAAAGCACTGATTAGATGCACTGTGTTCTGGGATCAGATTTGTCCTTGAGATGGTGAAAGCTCATGTATTTCTTGGTGGAAACCTATCATGACTAATTCTTGAGGAATAAATCCCTCAGGATAGAGAAGGGCATCATTGCTTCTCTGATTCCTCCCATGTAGAAACCTGATCCTCAGTCAAAGAAGGGCTGGTGCCAAGACCCAGACAATCTGCCTTAGAAGGAAAGATCATACTGGGACATACTGTTAACCCTGCTGGTCACTCCTGGCCATTTCTTTAATTCAGGAATGGAACACTGGTCATCTACTTTAAAGGTCCTGGTTGAGGAAAAGATTCAATCTTAGTGCCTGTCACAACTTGAGTAAACAAGATCTGAATGGCTCCCTAGTCTGGGGTTATCACTCGGAATCAGATTACAGCTGGAAAAACATCCACCTCGGTATTCTTCTACTTTTAGAAGGATGAGTTCACAGACAGTGGAGGAAGGAAAGGGCAAAGACCTAAGAAGTTAATTTGCTGTGTTGCCCTCAAAACACTTTATTCAGTATTCTGACTAATTAGATCTCACTAGATACCTGATTTAATATGGATGACATGGAAAGTTGAAAGAACTCAAGGAAACGCATAAATACACTTAACAGGGGAAAGTTCCTGACCACACATGCAATCCATCAGCAAATGCTTTCTAGAGTGACCTAATGCATTGGGTGTGTTGTGAAGTGGTGACTTTAAAGGGGAGCAGGGACATCCCCATCCTAAAGTTGCTCACCATTCAAGGTAAACAAGAAGACAGTAAGGACATAGCTATCTCTGTCATGGACATAAGAAGTAACCCAAAACTTGAGTCTTGAGAGAAGCAAAGGGAAAGTTCTGTTTCTGAAGACCCTGATCTTCCAGAGAGCAATCAAAAACACTGGACATAATTTAAAATGCATGATTGAATGCATTCAATTGCTAGCAACCTAAAAGAAGCATGAGGCCAAGTTAGAGAAGAAGGAAACTGAGGACCAAGGTCAGCTGGAATTTGAAGCCTGTGTCCACGAATTTCATCACTAAATTCCAAAAGAGATTACAGAGATACAAGTGATCTGAGAGGATTTTACACAAATTTAGTGGCTTCAAAGAAAATGCATGTAGTTCATGGTCTGTTAAAGAAGTTTCCCCTATTGTAGTCCCTGGTGTGGGTTGGGACCCAGAAGTTATACTCTATGAAAAAAGGCAGACAAAAAAAATTGCACTGGCTTTTCCAGGGATGAACACTGCAGCGAGTGAGTCAATTGCTGCTTGGATTACGTGTATGGTCAGAGTACACTTCCATCTTTTCTGTAGCAAGATAGCATCATATGAGGTCACAATTTTTCTCTAAATATTTTTCCTGGTATCTAGCTTTTAATAAAAATATGGCAGTCCAGTACCATGTGATAGGATTAAAACCTAAAAGACTGTGAAAATGTACCCAGGAGTGATCCAGATATTGAAGTTAACAATACTGGAACCAGTACCTCCTCTTTCTCCAAGTAAAAGACAAATAAAAATATATGAATGGAGGAAAAATTGCAGATTACAGAATTCAAGGCAGGAGGGAAAGCACAATTCTTTGCCACATGACTGGGCCACAAATATTGTAGAAACAATTTTAAAGAAAATCCCAAGTGTCTTCATTAAAATTCATTAGTTGATGCATGTTTCATAAAAAGTATTTGCATCACTGAAAACATGAATAGCATACTTATTCTTCTTTGTAGATTTCACAAAGACTAGTCTATTCTTCTTTTCAGCATTTTGAATTCAGCATCATTTGAAGCTTTCAGATATCTCAATATACCATCATCTTTGTCGTTCAGGCTTTTTTTATACTCCAGAATGGATAAAAAATTTATTTTTTGTGAGTTCACCTAGAC
>NW_007247661.1:0-113997 GCF_000164805.1 Carlito syrichta
GCCGCCGCCGCCGCCGCCGCAGACATTAGTGCTAGGAAGATGGCGCACCCGGCAGTGTTCCCTCGAAGGGGCAGCGGTAGTGGCAGCGCCTCGGCTCTCAGTGCAGCAGGTACGGGCGTCGGGAGCAGTGCCACATCTTCCGAGGATTTTCCGCCTCCGTCGCTGCTCCAGCCGCCGCCTCCTGCCGCATCTTCTACGTCGGGACCACAGCCCCCGCCTCCACAAAGCCTGAACCTCCTTTCGCAGGCTCAGCTGCAGGCACAGCCTCTGGCGCCAGGCGGAACTCAGATGAAGAAGAAAAGTGGCTTCCAGATAACCAGCGTGACTCCGGCTCAGATCTCCGCCAGCATCAGCTCCAACAACAGTATAGCCGAAGACACGGAGAGCTACGACGATCTGGATGAATCGCACACGGAAGATCTCTCTTCTTCGGAGATCCTGGATGTGTCCCTTTCCAGGGCTACTGACTTAGGGGAGCCTGAACGCAGCTCCTCTGAGGAGACTCTCAATAACTTCCAGGAAGCCGAGACACCTGGGGCAGTCTCTCCCAACCAGCCCCACCTTCCTCAGCCCCATCTGCCTCACCTTCCACAGCAGAATGTTGTGATCAATGGGAACGCTCATCCACACCACCTCCATCACCACCATCACAGTCATCATGGGCACCACCTCCAGCATGGGCACCACCATCCATCTCATGCTGCTGTGGCCAGCGCGTCCCTTCCTGGAGCACCACCCTCAAGCCCAGTGTCCAGAAAACTCTCTTCTACTGGAAGCGCTGACAGCGTTCTACCAGTTGCGCCAGCTTCTGCTGTATCATCCGGTGGCCCACCTGCATCTGTAATGACTAATATCCGTGTTCCAAGTGCTCCAAGTACTACAGGCGGTATAGGTATCAATTCTGTTACTGGCACTAATACAGTGAATAATGTTAACGTTACTGCTGTGGGTAGTTTTAATCCCAACGTGACAAGCAGCATGCTTGGTAATGCTAACATAAGTACAAGCAATATTCCTAGTGCTGCTGGTGTGAGTGCTGGGCCTGGAGTTGCCAGCGGTGTTAATGTGAATATTTTGAGTGGCATGGGCAATGATACTATTTCTTCCTCTGCTGCTAACAGTGTCCCTCATGCAGCTGCAGGGATGACTGCAGGATCCGTTGCTGGTCCACAGCAACAACCAACAGTTAACACCTCGAGGTTCAGAGTTGTGAAGTTAGACTCTAGTTCTGAGCCCTTTAAAAAAGGTAGATGGACTTGCACTGAGTTCTATGAAAAAGAAAGTGCTGCACCTGCTACGGAAGGTGTCATGATCAATAAAGTGGTGGAGACTGTGAAACAGAACCCAGTAGAAACGACTTCTGAGAGGGAGAGCACTAGTGGCAGTTCTGTGAGCAGTAGTGTCAGCACACTGAGTCACTACACAGAGAGTGTGGGAAGTGGGGAGATGGGAGCTCCTGCCATGGTGGTGCAGCCGCAGCAACAGCCGCCACCACCAGCTCCTCAAGGTGTGGCCCTTCAGCAGATGGATTTCAGTGCCACGGGTCCACAGGGTGTTCTGGCAGTTAGCATGCCACAGAGTATTTCTCAGTCACAGATCTCGCAAGTACCTTTACAGTCTCAAGAACTGAGCTATCAGCAGAAGCCGGGTCTTCAACCAGGACCTTTGCAAGCTGCCATCAGTTCTGCGGCGGGTATTCAGCCACCGCCTGTAAACGTGGTTGGTGTAACTTCAGCTTTAGGTCAGCAGCCTTCCGCTTCCAGTTTGGCTCAGCCCCAGCTGCCATATTCTCAGACGGCTCCTCCAGTGCACACCCCCCTTCCAGGGGCACCACCCCAACAGTTACCTTACGGACAGCAGCAGCCAATGGTTTCTACACAGATGGCACCAGGCCATGGTAAACCGGTGACTCAAAATCCTGCCTCAGAGTATGTACAGCAGCAGCTGGCTCTTCAAACAGCAGTGTCCTCTGGACAGCCCAGTTCTGCAGGAGTGGGAGCAGGGACAACTGTGATTCCTGTGGCTCAGCCACAGGGTATCCAGCTGCCAGTGCAGCCCATGGTGGTCCCGGCCCAACCTGCTGGGACCTCTGGCCAGCCTGTTGGCCAGGCTCAGACAGCAGTGTCCGCTGTACCCACTGGCAGTCCAATTGCAAATATCGGTCAGCAGACAAACATACCTACTGGGGTGCAGCAGCCCTGTTCCCAGGTTCCACCTTCAGTCATTCAGCAAGGTGCTCCTCCATCTTCCCAAGTAGTTCCACCGACGCAAACTGGGATCATTCATCAGGGAGTTCAAACTAGCGCTTCGAGCCTTCCTCAACAATTGGTTATTGCACCCCAAAGTACCTTGTTAACTGTGCCTCCCCAGCCGCAAGGAGTAGAGCCAGTAGCTCCAGGAATTGTTTCGCAGCAGTTGCCTGCAGTCAGTCCTGTGCCCTCTGCCAGTAGTATTTCTGTTACAAATCAGGTTAGTTCAGCTGGTCCTTCTGGAATGCCTTCTGCCCCAACAAACTTGGTTCCACCACAGAATATAGCACAAACCCCAGCCACCCAAAATGGTAATTTGGTTCAGAGTGTTAGTCAACCTCCCTTGATAGCAACTAATATAAATTTGCCTTTGGGACAACAGATACCACTAAGTTCTGCTCAGTTCTCTGCACAATCATTAGCTCAGGCGATCGGAAGCCAAATTGAAGATGCCAGGCGCCCAGCGGAGCCCTCCTTAGTTGGCTTACCTCAGACTATCAGTGGTGACAGTGGGGGAATGTCAGCAGTTTCAGATGGGAGTAGCAGCAGCCTAGCAGCCTCTGCTTCTCTTTTCCCGTTGAAGGTGCTACCGCTGACGACACCCCTGGTGGATGGAGAGGATGAGAGGTAAGATCATTGCCATATTTCTGCAGTCAACACGTTGGAAGTAATCTGTTTGAGAGCTGTGTGTGCACAACATTAGCCTTCAGTGTTAAATATTGATTTCATTTTTGTCTGTGAAAAGTGCGTTTTCATGGTAAGTTTTCTAGAGTAAGAGTGTTACAGAATGATTTCAGAGTGGGTAGGAAATAATATAAGCAGTATGGAAACTATTTTCAGAATAGTTATTGAGCATATGTTCACATTAGAAATAGGTTTGGGGGCATTGGGTTTATTTATAAAATGCTTTTTAGAAAGATTAATTATGAAAAGCCTAATTTTTGCTAACCTAGATAATATTTAATCTATTCCTTTGAGTTACTGAAATCTTTATGATCATCTCTTGGGGAGTTGCGGTTCCCTCATTTGTTCTCCTTTCCTAGACGGCCCTTTTCCAGCTCTACTCTGTTTGAGCTTAGTCTATGAAAGATACTGTTAACCTGCTTTAACTGTTCAGACACTGAAGGAAAGATGACCTAATCTGAGTTATATAGGTTACTCTCATACTGCAAATTGATCAATTTTTGCGTACTTATTTAATGGTCATTTTATCTGAACAGTAAGGGGCTGGGAATTTTAAACAGTGTTTTGCAGGGGAGAAGGACATGCACTGTCAAAATAACCAGATTTATCTTAAATTTTAGTATGCTGTTTTTTCTTTTGCATGGTAGATCAAGGTGGTAGCCATTTTAAGGAGTAAAGAAAGTAAGTCTTAGGGGTTTGAGTATATAAAGGCATGAAAATAAGACCTCATTCTGCTGATCCATTCCCCCTGTTTTCTTTTCTTACCCCCCCAAAAATACATAATACCTAAAATATATTACTAAACTAGTGTTTTCTCAATTAGATTGGAAATAATGCACTAATCACGCTTAGAGAATTAAATTGTGTCTTTGAAGCTGACTGGCAAGAAGAGTTGTGAAACTTTCATCTCTTCATCGCTTTAAAACCTAGTTGATTTTTAAAGGAGTATTTTCACAAATTTGCCAGTCTGTGACTAACCTTGATCAATATGATATCATAGGCGCTATGAAAAAACTATTCATTTTCACTGTGGAATTTTGAATAAGCATGCAAGATACTTTAGTATTATTTTAGTATTAGTTGGAGATTTTGTGATTGGACTTTCACCAAACCAGTGAAAACATTTATATTTTATCTGTATATTTGTGGTTTTTACTTTGGAAAAAATTAGCATATTGCAAAAGAATTATAATTTAGAAAAACCAGCAAATGTTTCAGTGAGGTTTTCATTATTTCTTTAGTTGTTTAAAAAAATACAAGGTAAAGACGTGATTAATTAGTAAGTTAAAATCTTGTCGGGGGTGGTAAAGAAAAAAAAAATCTTGTCTTTCAAGATTTTTTTTGTTTTCTAATAGTCTATTGTTACCTAACCAAATGTATTCTGTATTCTGTGTACAAAACTGTACTTTAAAAGGATAGATTTCTTCTAGGAGGTAGTTTCCTTAATTGTTCCATTATTACTATTAAACCTTTAATTTTATCTTGCTAATACTCACCTGTAATTTTAAAGTTATTTACCATGAATATTAATGTTTTCTAAATCAAAAGGTTGTGATCTGAGTGAAGCCCCTACAAAGACAGCGACATTATGTGGAGGCCAAATTTAGAGAAATAAAGGACTGTGAAATATACAAATGAAAACCACACATTTTGAATTCAAACCTGCCATGATTTTGTTAATTACCATTTGTGGTCTTCTGGCATGACTATCCTTTTTTTTATCCTCCTGTTGGTAAAACATGGTAGGGCTTTCCACAACTTGTTTCAAACAGAGTCCAGATAGTGCTGCTTTCAACTAGGTTTTTAACTATAAGAATGGGATCCCAGTTTAAGATACTAGTACAAAGTTAACTTTTCCAGATAGTAATTGAGATAAGGGTTAATAAATAGCACATTATGTAGAAACGTGTGGAATTCTAGAAAGAGACAAGATGAGATACTGAGAAATATGAAATATTTGTCTGCAGTAACTTGAGTTGTTTTTGCACTATACCTGTTTCAAATTTACTACATATTTGAGCCTTTGTTAGTAACATCAAAGTTAAGTCATCAAAACTGGAAAATTTTTGTTTCAGAGGTATCTTTCAAATTCTGTAAAATCAAAATGTTTCACCCCTAAAATAGCTTGCAAGGTCAGACTATGTATCTATGTACTTATTTATGTGTATATCTATATCTCTATATAATCTTTTATCACTGTATATCACAGTGATAAGAGTATTTTATCACTGTAATTTGGAAAGAGAAATGCTGTTGCATATAAATTTAGCCTTGGAAGAGAAAAAGTGATATGATTTAAAATCCTTTTTAACCTTTCTTCCCATGTTAACTTCTGTGTCACTTTCATCTTCTGGGCTCTCTCATGGGAGAAAGGGGAACACTATAATTTCAAAGTTATGACTCAGGAATTATGTTAACAGTATAACTTTTTGGTGGCAGGCACGGTGGTTATTTATTAACCATCTTTTGAAATAATACTCTAACACTTTAGATTGTAAAATGCTTAGACTTGTGAAAAATGCCTTCAGTTGGCCCCTGGGAGAGACTAAATAGATGAGAAACATGGATCAAGGCATGCAGAGTATGTGTCTTGTTTAAAAAGAAGACATTCTTATTAAAAAGGTCTTAATGTCTTAGCCTTCAACAGACTTTCTATTTACAAGAATGGGAAGATACAGGCATTTCACACTGAAATGTCTTTTATGTTTTGTGATTTTTTTAGTACAGCCTCTTTGAAGGGGGTCAAACTTCTATTCATCCTTCAAGACGTTCTCATGGAAGCATTCACCTCGCCCAGGGGATGTTGTTTCCTTAGCAGTTTTAATGTTCCTCTAAGCACTATACACATGGAATTATAATTATGCTTACTGATCTTTCCTTCAAGACTGGTATTTCCTCAAGGGCAAGGACTAAGTATTTTTTGGCTTAATGAGCAGAACTTTCTCTGATTTTTCTGTCATGATTCAAAGTTTGTGTTGTCTCTCAAGCACAACTGTGAGAGATACAGGATCATATAATTTATGCAGCAAATTGAAAAGGAATGAATAAAAAGACTTGCTTTTTTATACCTTTCTTCAACATTCTTTGAGTTGCATTGGTCTATTTTCTGAATACAGTGCCTGTTTTATAGTGGGTCCTCAAATATTTGTTTAACAGGAATGAGTGTTTTCTCATCTATAAAATAGCAGTAATACTCATTTTGCCTACTTTAGAGTCTAGTAGCATCTGTTAAGATACTTTATTAATATAAGATGTCAAATTACAACTTTCTGAGTTTTTATTTTTTATTTAAGATATGTACATGTGCAGTTTACAGAGTCAGATAACTTACATGGTTAAATAAATAAATAAATACATAGCTTCCTGCCCTCTTGCTTTCCAGTTTTCCTTTCCTAGAAGCAATCACTTTCACTTTTTTAGATTGATTATTATCTCCTAGTGATATTTATCTCCTAGTCTTGAAATCACATGCTTCTGTTACTGCTAGATACGTGGTATAGCTGGATGGTTAGAGGTGTTAACTTGAATGAGATTGCTTAGGTTTGATTTATCTTCTGTCATTTACTAGTATAATGTGACTTTGGGCTACTTAATGTCTCTATGACTCCGTTTCTTTATTTTAAAAAAATGGGGATAATAGTATCTTCCTCATTGTGTTGTTTTAAGAAGTAAGTATATTTGGAAAGCCCTTAGAACTTTGCCTAGCTCACATGCCCTATGTAAGTGTTTATTAAGTAAAATGCTCCTTGCATTTGTTTTGTCTTTATTGACTTCCCAGATAGAAAATGAAGATTTATTTCTGTCATTACCACCTACTCACCTTGTCCCCCTTCTTCCCATTACCTATTCCTCCCAGTAGTTATGATTATATCACTATTGATTTTTTCAATATTCTTGTAAAATGTAATGAATTTTCCTGTCCTGTACAATGTCCTGTGGCTGCTTCCCTGCTCCTACCCCATCCCCAGCTATATAGCATTATAGAAATATTAGTTGGGTTCTCTGCTCCTCCCATGTTTTCATCTGTCAGCATGGTCTGTTTCTTTCACGTTCCCTCCCTCCCCTCCCTTGTTCACTCCCTTCCTTCTTTGAGTGCTTTAGGCTCTACCTTTCTTGATAGAGTCTTTTCTTAGATGTCTGGTAAGTCTTGGTTGTCTGCATGTAAGTTTAAGAGGAGTGAAGCACTGATTCAAAGTTTTCACTGTGGCTTGTTGTTGATTGTTAGCTTCACTGTAGGGTAATCTGGCTGGAGTTCATTATCTTTTTTTCTCTCTGCTTTTCTCTTAATCACTAATTCTCATTTTCATCAGATGTCTCTTAAGATGTTCTGATATCAGTTATTATTAGCAGTTTTGTCTTCTTCAAGATGTCTCTATTATATTCCTCTGGCTTCAGTTCTGGATTGGTTGCTCTCTTAGGCTTGGTACACAACTGTTTTCTGGGGATTTCCTTCATTTCCTCCTGTGTTGGATCTCCATTTTCTAGAGACCCAGTGTTGTCTTCATTTTGGCTTATTTGGTGTTTTAAAATGACTTTAGTTTATCCTGACACTTGTTTGATTCTTTGATTAGGCAAAGAATACCAGGTCGGGAAATATGTTCTCTTAAAACTTAGTACCATTGCTTTCTAGCATCCATATTGCTTTTGAGAAATCTGAAGCCATCTTGATTTGTCATATATCATATGTAACCTGTGTGTTTTGTTTTTCCTTCTGTTCTTCTCCTTCCCCTTACTTTTAAGGTCTGTGAAAGCTTTATAAGGTTTTAAGCTTGCAATTCTGGAATTTTATAGTGATAGGTCTTTGTGTAGGTCTGTTTTCATCCATGGTGCTGAATACTTGGTATACCCTTTCTGGAAACAACTTTCAATTCTGGGACTTTTTCCTTTTTTTTTTAAATTCTGAGATGGAGTCTCACTGTGTTGCCCAGACTGGTCTTGAACTCCTAGCTGCAAGCGATGTTCTTGCTTTAGCTTTCCAGAATAGAGATGTGAGCCTTTGAACCCAGCTAAGGGACGTTCTCTTGAATGAGGTTGTTGGTTATTTCCATTTTCTCTTTCTTTCCCAAACTCCTCTTATTTGGATAATGGACTTTGACTAGTCTTCTCATTTTCTCATACTTTATTAACTATTTTTTGTCTTTGTTTCTGCTCTAATTCTATTGTTTTTACTTTGCTCATCATATATTTGATTTCCAAGGACTTTTTTAAGGCTATTTAATTGTATACTCTTCTGATTTCATAATGATAATGCTTTATCTTAGCAGTGTAAATATATCAATGTTAGGATTTTTTTTTTTTTTTTTTTTTGAGTCAGGATCTCACACTAGCCCAGGCTGGAGTGCAGTGGCATGATAACAGCTCACTGTAGCCTTGACCTTCTGGTCTCAGGTGATCCTTCTACTTCAGCTTCCTGAGTAGCTGGGACTATAGGTGTATGCCACCACACACACCTGGTTTATTTTTCTGATTTTTTTTTTTTTTTTTTTGAGAGACAATGTCTCACCATATTGCCTAGGCTGGAATGTCAGGTTTTTCAAAAAGCTTTTTTCTTTCTGTGTGATTTGTTTCCTCCAGGTTTTATTTTCTTTCTTTTTATTTGTTTTGGTCTTTATCTTTCATGTTATAACCTTTCCTGATATGGTTGGTATTCATGTGTAAGAATAGGGAATTAAAATGCTGATTAGAAATTCTCAGTGAGCCTTGTCAGCTGTTAGCATCACTGTTGGATAACCTTGTCAGGCTGTTTGGTTAGGGGACTTCTGATGTCAGTGTCTTCTTGTGTTTTCTCCTGGCTGGTTAGATTCCTATAAGAAGGCTCTTCTGATTTGTTGCCTGGAATTGGAGAGTCTGTAAGCATTCTGGGTTGGAGGGTGGTGGTGAGGGAGAATAAGAAGGTCTTGGGGATCCCCAAATATGCTTCTTCACTCAACCTCCTTCTCAGTATGTTCTCTGCAGTCTACTGTGCCTGATTTCCTTAGTCTTGTGATCTCGTGTTTTATTTTCTCTACACAGTTTTTTGTTGGGAGTGGGGAGGGTCATTTGGGATCTGTGGACTGACTGCTTCTTAAACAGACTTCTAAATAATCTTTCTTAGTTTAGCACCCCACCCCCCACACATCCTACTTCATATGGATGTGGTACTGCCAATTTCTGAGTCTTCTGGGGATTTTGCAGTTTAAATTGGGTTTGTTCTTGGCTTTCTCCACTGTTTGCTAAAGATTTGATTTTCTAGTGTTTGCTAAGTCATTTGTCACTCAACCATCTGCTTTCCACCTTCCAAATTTTGTTGCTATTGTTTTTTCATCTGCCTCTCAATTTATGTGGGTTTAGTAGGGTTTTTAGAGGAGTGAAAAAATAGATGCGCATATTTCCTATCTATTTCAGTGATAGAATACTACATTATTAAATGATACTAAGTTTAAGAAAGTCATTGCTCCCAAGATATCTATAACGAGTACATAAGTTTTAAGAGTAGAATGGTTTGGTATATATTCATTAGAAATGAAAATAGTATGTAACTCAGTATTTCAACTCATAGAAGTAATTAAGAACATTTAGTATTGGATTTAGTTCATATTTGTTATTATATTTAACCACTCAGTAACCTTGTGAATTGTTTTTCTATTTTATTGGCGAATAGACTCAAACTTGCTGAGTTTTTTTGAGTGACTTGGTGAGTTGTCTAAGGTTACAAGCACAGCATTAAAGCACAGCTAGGATTCAAAGCCATTTTCCAATCCAAAATCTGTTGTCATTTCTATTACCTATAAAGCCAACAGGAAGGCTGATGCTCATAAAGAATTTTTAAGAGTGATTGAAAACCTAAAAAAAGGTGGGCTTTATTGCTTTGCCTATTAGCATGAATGGTGCCATGGAACATTCCAACATTCCACATAAGCTGTTGGTGAGAACAGAGTGGGTAAAGTCATCACAGTGCTGTGACTGGAATGCAGTAGACATTCAAATGTTAAATGTTAATGTGGACATGTTTTTTCTTTTGAAACATTTGTGGAAATTTTCAGGAAAACCGTTTTAATTTTTTAATACTTTAGATTCAGTGTTTGTAACATTGGCTTGAGAACTGCAAAACAGATTTACTTCTTGTGTAGAAAGATTAATTGAAACATATGAAACTGTTTTAAGCATGACTTGTGCTGTAGTATTAGAACCTTAGTGGTTGACTTTTGTCTTGTCACTGTTAAGATTGACTATGTCATGGTAAGAATATGCATTGATGGCTTATTTTAAACAGCTACATGAGGGAGGAAAAATTTTAAAGTATATTTATACTATTAAAACATTACTTATAATGACTTTTATCTTCTGGGTTGACTTTTTTAGTAGTCTCACACATATTCAAAAGCTGTTCCTCATCCCTCCCCATTTCTTTGCTAGTCCATTTGACCAGGAAGTCTTACTTGACCTTTTAGTGCCCTTAGACCTGGTTGACCGTTGTTTGCCCTCCTTGAAATACTCCCTTTTGGTTTCTGTGATAATCTTTCATTTTTTTCCCCACCTTTCTGGCTTCTTTTCAGTCTCTCACATTCTTCTCTTCTCTCAAACTCTGTGTTAATTTCCTTGGTTTTTCTGACTCCTCTTACATTTGCTACCTTTTCAACTCACAGCTGTAAAGACAGTCTGTATGCTACCAACTCCTGAGTGAGTATGAGTGGACTTCCCTTCGTAGCTTTAGACTGGTATAATCATCTGCCTTCAGCATCTCTGCTTGCATTCTTTTAGGCTTCTCAGTTTCAACAGGTCATAAACTTAAACCTTGATTACAGCCCCTCAAGTTTCCTTCTTTAATTGTCCTTACTTTGATAACTGTCATTTCTTTTCTTTTTTTTTTTTTTTTTGAGTCAGAGTCTCACTCCATCCCCTAGGCTGGAGTGCAGTGGCACACTACTGGCCAGCATTGGCCTGCGATCCTTCCACCTCAGCTTTCCAAGTAGCCAGAACTACAGGCGCATGCTACCATGCCTGGCTATTTTTTTTTAATCTGTTGTAGAGACAAGGTCTTGCCAAGTTGCCCGGGCTGGTCTCGAACCCACGAGCTCAGGTAATCCATTAGCCTCAGCCTCTCAGAATGCTGGAATTAACAGGCTGAGCCATTGAACCCAGCCGATAATGGTTATTTCTAATTGTAGTTCTTCAGTTTGGAAACCTGAGAGTCATCCTTGGTAGCTCCTTTTCCTCACCCTTTACATCCTGATCGCTACTTTAAAATATGTCTTCAGTTCATCTTTGTTTTCCTTGTCTACTGGCATTACTTTAGTGTAAGATCACATTAGCTCTCACTTAAAGTGTTGCATGCGGTAACTTCTTCACTGAGTCTTCTGCATACATCTTGCTGTACTCTAATATTATGTCTTGCAGTCAGAATGATACTCTTTTTTTTTTGAGTTGGAGTCTCACTCTGTCATCCAGGTTGGAGTTTGGAGTACAGTGGCATGCTCACAGCCTCTGCAGGCTCAACCTGCTGGGCTCAGGCGATCCTTCTGCTTCGGCCTTCCAAGTAGCTGAAACTACAGCAGAATGATATTTTTAACATGGAAATCTGTTCAGGTAACTCACTTGCCCAAAGCCCCTTTGAGCCCTGCCATTTATTTTAAGGTAATTACCTCTGTCTGCTTACTCCTGGCTTTATCGTGCTACTTTTTCCCCCACTTTCTGTGGTCTTATACTTGGCCTTTCAGGAAGTTTCTTGCCTTGCTGTTCATGCTTCTTCCTCCAGGCCTTTGCAGGGATATTCCGTAGGTGTTCTTCCTTCCATTCCTTTTTAAAGCTAAATGGTTCCTTTTTGAGAGGGCTTCTCTGACATAGAATTTAAACTTAGGTTCTCAGTTAAAACTTTGAATAACACCTTATTCTTTTCTTTTAAAATGCTTACTACAATTAGTAATTAGTTTTTGGGTTTGTTTGGGTGATTATCTGATGATTTTAAGCTTCACGAATAGGAATGGGAATGTTTGGTGTGCTACAGTATATCCAAAACCTATTTCAGTGCCTCACAGATAATAGATAGCAAAAATGTGCATAACGAAGAAAATATATTGTTAATATTGGCATAAGAAAAGACAAGAACTTGCCTTTTAAAAACAGAAAGAATGCTGGACTCAATAGTTCATGCCTGTAATTCTGGCATTTTGGGAGGCCGAGGGGGAAGGATTGCTTGAGCCTAGGAGTTTTCAGTCATAGTGAACATAGTGAGACTTCGTCTCTACATAAAATCAATTAGCCAGATGTGGTGGTGCATACTTGTAGTCCTAGCTGAGGAAGGAGGAACCCCTGAGCCCAGGAGATCAAGGCTGCGGTGAGCTATGATTGTGCTACTGTACTCCAACCCAGGTGACAGTGTGACAGAGCGAGACCCTGACTCAAAAAATATATAAAACCATAAAAAATAAAAACAGAAAATTAAGTAAGTTTTTTATAGATGATTATGTGATATCACTGTTTTCTCCCTTTATAGAGATTTGATTTAATTTTTGCTGCTTGTGAGCCAAAATGATACTTAGCTATTGCTTGCTTTTAGCAAACATTTTATGTTTATTTTGTATTTACTTATGCTTATACCAGTAAAAATTATCTGAAAAAAACAAAACCCCCATTTATTTCAAAATTGGAGTTTATCAGTATTCTTTCTGCTTTATCTGCATTTGACTGGTTCTGCTATTTAGCATGTAGTTTCAGCTGTTGAATAAACACTTAACTCCTGAAATGCAACTTGTTTGTGTTAAGAGAGTTATAAATTTATTAAGCATTGAATTAATTACTTGCCTAAAATTTCTGTGATCTGTTTTTACTTGTGGTCATTCTAGTTGCTTGTTAGTAAACCAATAAGTTAATGGATTATACAGAGGGAGAGGAATTGTGAAAAAAGTTTGGCAGGGATCAGAATTAGCAGTAAACTGTTGATTATCTAATGGGTATTAAATGGGAGTAAAAAAGGTTGGAGTAATTAGAAGGGAAAATATAGAATCTGATATCATTGTACAATGGTTATCAGAGGCTAGTTCTGAGAGTCTAAAAGTTTTCACATCCTGTTTGTGGACATTTCAGTGTCAAATCTAGTTGCCTGGCTTAAAATTTAATTCATTGTGTTCTCAAAATACTCTTGTTTCGATTTTGTAGTTTGGGTGGGGATGGTACTCTTCTTGTTTTTATATTCAATATACGCTCCCTAAGAGCAAGAATCCTACCCATCCAGTTTACTGTTGTAGCCCCAGTACATGCAGTTGTGCCTAGCCCATAAGTTCTGAAATGTTTGGTGAATAAGTGAATTCAGACTTGTAGCAGGAAAAAACACACAAACATATGGGATAAGGACTTAATCATTGCCAAATACTTTGCCATCCTATGCCATTAGATGCAATTGTTAGATAGATTCGACTAAGATTCAATTCTTCCTAGATACAGTCATCCCCCTGCCTTGTCCTTGGTTTTACTTTCTGTGGTTTCAGTTCCCCGTGGTCAATAGTTGTCTGAAAATAAGTGGAGTACAATATAAGATACTCTGAGAGACAGGACACCACGTTCACATAACTTTTATTGCAGTATATTGCTATAATTCTTCTATATTATTATTATTATTGTTAATCTGTTACTATGGCTAATTTATAAATTAAACTTTTATCACAGCTGTGTGTATATAAGAACAAACAATTATATATAGGATTTGATACTCTGGTTTCAGGCATCCACTGGCAGTCTTAAGGGGGGGGCTACTGTATGTTACTGTACCTGGTATATTAAAGTCTCTTACTTCCTCTCACCTGCCAATCAAGTGTTTATATTTATTGAGTAGGAACTAGGTTAGGTGTAACTATTATATCTAGTCATAGTTTAGGCAGTGTATAATTAAACATGGTTCTTGTCCTCAAGGAGTGTGTAAGACAAACACACATGGGGAAATTACTTGACAATATAAGTAAAGGCTGGGTAACAACATGCAATATGAAATTAAATAATTAGAAATTTAGAGTTAGGTGAATTCTCTGATGTAGCACTACAAAATGTTTCTTAGATTGTAACTGGAACTCCCATTTTCAAAATGACAAAGTTCACAGATGGAGATTTGACCTTAGGTAGGTCAGAAAAGCACTGTTATTTGAACTGACTTTTCACAAGTTTTTAGGGGGAAGGAGAATGTTTCAGGCAGGAGAATCAAAATGGGGCGAAAAGCTGGGCTCAGTGGCTCAGCCTGTAATCCTGCGCTTTGGGAGGCTGAGGTGAGTGGATTGCCTGAGCCCGCGGGTTCGAGACCCGCCTGGGCAACTTGGCGAGACCTCATCTCTACAATAAATCAAAAATCAGCCGGGCATGGTAGCACCCGCCTGTAGTTCCAGCTGCTCGGAAGGCTCAGGTGGAAGGATCGTCAGAGCCAGCAGGTCGAGGTTGCGGTGGCCAGGAGTGGCCACTGCATTCCAGTTTGGGTGACAGAGTGAGACTCCAACTCAAAAAAAAGAAAAAAAAAATGGGGTGAAAGAAGAAAAACATCTGGGCAGCAACAAGGCAGCAGTTAGACCTAGTAGAGTAAGCTGATCACCACCATCTAGGAAATGACAGGAAGTGAGTGAAGACTGTTTTGGGAGTGATTGGCCCTCAACACTGGTTGATAAATGGCGTTTAAGGAAGATGAGTATACAAGGAATCTGTGGTTTGGATAAGAAGCAGGACCATGTAGGAAGTTATGTTTTTCTGTTATTTGGTAATGAATGAAGGAAATAAATGAGAGGGATAGTGATTTTCATTGTAAAATGATCCAGTATGGAATTCCCTGGGTTAAAAGATTTCTCAATTTATAAAAGAGCTTGTATTCACTTTCCTGTCTTCTCTCTCAAAACCATATGTTACTTTTCTCTTTTGGAAAAGAAAACACCCAAACCTAATTTCCTCAAAAATCTATTATCCATAGCCGCAGCCTTAAAGGTCTGAAGGATAAGTGATGATAACCTTAAGGTGGGACTTTCAACATTTGAATGTTTTTGTAGGGTTTATCCATATCTGAAATCAAAGCAGATGTGTCCCAAATATATTAGTAGTGAAAAGAAATCCAAATGAATGTGAACTAATATTTTAGGATTGGTTCTTTATATTCGTGATGGTCAAGACCTTTGCCTTCTTTTCTTTCGTGCTAAGCAGATTTCCCTTGCCAGTCACTTTCAGGCAGTGGGAAGAGGGAGGTTTATTTCTTTGTCTCCACTGGGGACTCCTAGGTCTCTACAGAAAGGAAGAGTGTGGATCTTAAATTATGTAAAATGTGAAAATCCTTCATATTGCCGTTGATGCTACATGTGAGCCTTTTGAGGATCTTACTGATATTTAAAGAGCCACTATACTTTTGTTCCTTTCTTTGTTCCTTTTTTTTACTTTGTTATTTTAAAAGTATAAGGGATCTACACATGCATGTGAGTATATTTGTAAATGGACATAATTTCTTAGAAGCGTGTTTTGAAATTACCCTTAACTTGCAAAATCTCTTAGGTATCTGAAAGAATGTAATTTATTTAATAAACATAGGTACAGCTCTGTCTCTATCCTGAAGGAGATCCAACAGTTAAATTCATTATCTCAAAATATTTCTCTCTATTTCTGTAAGCTGCTTTAGGTATTTTTAAGGAACAGCTTAGGACAGAAATCCAATAAGATTTGGGAGAAGGATACAAACTAGGAAGTGATGTGTTAGGAGAGGTACTAATAAAGTAGTACTTAAGTCAGAGGAGGCAAAGATCACATGCCCGAGGAGGAGTTTGATGACCGTTGGGATTAGGAAGTCATTTTAGTAGAGACAACGTAAAGCAAAAAGGCTCAGAGTGCGAGGAGTGTTTATAGAATATAAGACCTAGTCTGAGTTGGTGGGAGAAGGGCTTTGTGCGCATGACAAGGCCGACTTTGATAGGCCTTACATGTAAGGTGGTTGAGAAGTCAGGGCTTAATTAGACAGGGGACAGAGGGCCCCTTTTAGCGTTTGCGCCGTGTTGTGTCTTGATGAGTGCTGTGTTAGGAGAACGGTGGCTTTACCTAGGATGTTAAGTTGCTTCCTTAATGGGTTATGAGAAATTTAGGAATTTCTCAGTGGTGGGAATGGTAGAAGTGCTCTTTTGTCATCTTGATCTGAGATAGTGGTTTGAATAAGTGACCTTGGCCTTATTAGGGAAGGTGAGGCGGTTAGGATCCAGTCTTCCCTAATCTAAGTGGTAGCACTCCACTTACCCAGATGTTAAACCAACTCTGGAATATAAGGGTCTCATAAACTGCTTGAGATTGCTTTCATAGAAGAGCCATGCCCCCTTCCTTCTCATCCTCCTCTCCCCAGTTATTTTTGCATAGCATTTTTGCTTCTTTTTTGGACCTTTTATTTTTTAAAAAAGTTTGCTAGTTTTATCATTTTAAAACAGGTGAGAGTAGGCAGGGAAAGGAAATAAGGCATGTAAGAGGACATCAGAAAAGTTAGCAGTCTATAGACAGACATGAAAGTACAAGTTAGCAATTTTAAGAAAACCCCAAAAAACTGAGATAGGGGTTGAATGTTTACTAGTTGAAAGTTATATTTGGTGTATTATTTTAAGGAAGCATAAACATAAGGAATAAATTTCAAATGCTATGGGCAGGTCTAATGAAAGCATATTTTAGTAGTCCTGCCTCCACTGTATCATTTAACTATAGACAAATAATTTTACTGCTCCATATTGCCTTTTTCCTAGCTTTTAGGGTAGTAAGTTATTCTCTCAGGCATTCTTTTTTTTTTCCTCTTCTGAGTTGAGGGTCTCAGTCTGTCACCTAGGCTGGAGTGCAGTGGCCTGATCACAGATCTCCACAGCCTTGACTTCCTGGGCTCAAGCGATCCTTCCACCTCAGCCTCCCAGGTAGCTTGGGACTACAGGTACGTGCTACCATTCCTGGCTAATTTTTTGATTTATTTATTTTTTTTGTAGAGATGAGAGATCTTGCTATATTGTCTAGGTTGGTCTTGAATTCTTGGACTCAAGCAGTTCTCCCCCTTAGCCTCTCAAAGTGCTAGAATTACTGGTGTGAGCCACTGAGCCTGGCCCAAGACATTCTTTTTTTTTTTTGAGTTGGCGTCTCACTCGGTCACCCAGACTGGAGTGCAGTGGCCGCTCCCGGCCACTGCAGCCTCGCCTGCTGGGCTCCGGCGATCCCTCCGCCTCAGCCTTCCGAGTAGCCGGAATTACGGGCATGCGCTACCACGCCCGACTGATTTTTGATTTATTGTAGAGATGAGGTCTCGCTGTTCAGGCAGGTCTCGAACCCACGGGCTCAGGCAATCCATTCACCTCAACCTCCCAAAGGCTCGGGATTATAGGCTGAGCCACCGAGCCCGGCAGCCTAAGACATTCTTAACATAAGTTACAGATAAAAGCTAGATCTCTACATATGGAAATTACAAGGAATATTTTTAGTAATATTCAGTAGTAGAAATCCTATTAGAAGTTCCTAATAGGATTTAGATTTAATATTTAGATTTAATTTTAATAGATTTACATAATTATGAGTCATGACTTTTGTTTTTAGTTAAATTAGTGATGAGTGAATGACATGCTAGGTACCTACTCTGCATAAGATACTTTGTTGGTATTTAATAATTTAGGTAATTTGGTCTCATTAAGATCTCAGTATTTTTGTTAGTAATATTTTATTACCTTTTTCAGCAAGTAAGTCAAATTTTGTACTTATTTTTAAAAAGAAAGTGACAGTCCGGCCACCTTTTTTTTTTTTTAAATAAGAATGTTTTTGTTTATGCTTAATATTAATTTTTTCTTGGTTGTGTCCTGCAGACAAATTTGTTGTGGTATTTTTGACAGTGACAGATACTTCTTTCTGTTTGAGAAAATACTCCCATGTTTTAAAAGTTACTTTTTTAAAAAGATAGTATTTTGTGAAACTTGTCTCAGTACATTTATGTTAGAAAAAAATGTTTTATAAGTTGACTTTTTTGCTTAATTGTTTTTTCAAGTGTATTTCTTTGGGAGTAAGGTAGTGTGAAGTATGTGACTTGAGAAAGTCCCGGGTCTTGGCCATAGTGCTGTCCTGTACTCAGATGTTGCTGAACTGTCAGGTGTCTCAGTCTTCCCTTTTCTTCTTTTCAAAGGTTTTAATTACTGTAGTTCACCAAGACTTCTCTTTTAGTGTCAAGCATGGAGCCATATTGTCTTTGATTGGTTTGCATTTTATTGTAGTGTCTCGGAATACAAGGTTTGGCAGATTCCTAACTGCTCGTCATTTTTGATGTGTTATTTTTCTTTATGAGGAGTCACCAAACATTCATCATTTATTCTCTGAAATGACAGATAACAGAATGATTTATACATTTGTACAACTGAATGTGTGTGTGTGTGTGTGTGTGTGTGTGTGTGTGTGTGTGTGTGTGTGTATTCTTTTGGGAGTCGAGGTCTTACTCTGTCCCCAGGCTGGAGTGCAGAGGCACACTCACAGCTCATCGCAGCCTTGAACTCCCGGGCTCAGGCGATCCTGCGGCTTCAGTCGCTCAAGTAGCTGAGACTACAGGTGTGCACCACTACACCTGGCTAATTCTTTTTTTTTTTTTTTTTTTTGAGTTGGAGTCTCACTCTGTCACCCAGACTGGAGTGCAGTGGCTGCTCCTGGCCACCGCATCCTCGCCTGCTGGGCTCCGGTGATCATTCCGCCTCAGCCTTCCATAGCTGGAACTACAGGCACGCGCTACCACGCCTGGCTAATTTTTTGATTTATTGTAGAGATGAGGTCTCGCCTGCCCAGGCGGGTCTTGAACCCGCGGGATCAGGCAATCCACTCACCTCAGCTTCCCAAAGGCGCGGAATTACAGGCTGAGCCACCAAGCCCGGCTTAATTCTTTTTTTTAATTTTTGTGGAAACGAGGTCTCGCTATGTTGCCTAGCTTGGTCTTGAACTACTGGGCTCAACCAATCCTGCCTTGACTTCTCAAAGTACTGGGATTACAGGCATGAGCTATTGTGTCCAGTCTTAACTGGTTCTACTTTATTATTAGAAATTTTACCTATTTTGAGATTCTAGGCAGGAAGGGTAGGTAGTTCCAGAACGAGAGAATGGGAATGAGAATTTCAAGCTAGATACCTTACTACAGGGGTCCCCAGCCCCCAGGCCGCAAACTGTGCCTTGGCCTTAGGAACCCAGCCGCACAGCAGGAGGTGAGCAGTGGGCCTGTGAAGGAAACTTCATCTGTATTTACTGCCACTGCTCATGTTACCGCCTGAGCTCCACCTCCTGTCAAATCACCTGTAGCATTAGATTCTCACAGGAGTGTGAACTCTATTGTGAAGTGTGGATGTGAGGGATCCGGGTTGCATGTTGCTTATGAGAATCTAATGCCTGATGATTCCCCTGCACTCCCCCTTCATCTGGAAAAATTGTCTTCCGTGAAATTGGTCCCTGATGCCAAAAATGTTGGGGACCGTTGCTTTCCTACTACCATCCCTGAATCCCATAATAATAATGATCATGGCATCATACCTTAATTCTTTTAGGAACACATACATAAATTCTTATTGAGGGTACAGAATGTTTGTATTGGCAACCTCTTTATTTATTTAGTTTTTTAGTCGGAGTCTCATTCTGTTGTCCAGGCTGGAGTGCACGGCTCACTGCAGTCTTGACCTTCTGGGCTCTGTCATTCTTTCTGCCTCAGCCTGCTGAGTAGCTGTGATAACAGGCATGTACCATCACACCTGGCTAATTTTTTGATTTTTTTGTAGAGACCAGTTCTCACTATGTTGCCAGGCTGGTCTTGAACTCCCGGACTTAAGGAATCCTCTCACCTCTGCCTTCCTAAGTGCTGGGATTAACAGGCATGAACCACTGCGCCCAGTGGGCAACCTCTTTAACTCTTCTTGTTTTTGTAAATTTATATAAGATTGAGGCAATAGATTCACAGGGGACTTCAGGATTGTATGAGAGGAAAATGATTCTAAAATATCTTCTATTGTATTGCTGTATTACTATACAATTGTATAGTAATTGTAAATTACTATAGTAAAATATTTTGATGGTAAGTAACTTGGTCACATAAGTACTAAATAAATGCTCATTAGGTGATTTGATTCCAAAGCTTTTGCAGTCTTAACTACATTGTGGAGATTTCTTTTGTCTACTGATAGGTAGCAAGCGGTGACAGCTGGCAACTATAAAAAAAAAGTTTTTAGCCTGTGAACGTGGAGGTATTTGGCGCTATGGACTTCACTGGTTCTTTTGGGGTGCTAGTGTTTTACAGAGTTGCAGAGTGATTGGTGTTCCTAGTGCTGATTCCTTCAATCTTTATTATTTTCTCTTAGTACATTTTAAAAGTATTGGGTTTTGTTTTTTTTTTAAATTGCAGATGGTTAAGTTTTCCAAATTTGTTGCGAAAGAGTAAATGTTAAATTTGGAAAAATTGGCCCACTCTTGGCGGCTCAGCCTGTAATCCCAGCACTTTGGGAGGCCAAGTTGAGTGGATTGTCTGAGGCTGTGGGTTCGAGACCAACCAAGGCAACTTGGTGAGACCCTGTCTCTACAATAAATCAAGAATTAGTGGGGTGTGGTAGCACACACTTGTAGTTCTGGCTACTTGGAAGACTGAGGTGGAAGGATTGCCGGTGGCACCCAGCAAGTCGATGCTGGGGTGTCTGTGAATGTGCCACTGCACTCCAGCGTGGGTGACAGAGTGAGACTCCAACTCAAAAAAAAAAAAGGGGAAATTGCTTAGGTAGGATTCAGTTTCAGAATAGATGAATATAGAGAAACATTCACTTTTATGACATGAGCATTCCAGCAATTAAATTGGTGGCCTTCTAGTAGTGTCAGTTAGTGAGATTTTACTGTAAGCTGTTGATACTTAGAGTATTTTCTTTAAGCTAAATGCAACCAAATTACATTAAAATAGTTTAAAAGTAGAAACCTTGCTTTAATCAATTGAATCATAATAGAAGATTTCATGAATCAGATTTTTAATTTTGAATGGTTATAGCTTACTGTATCACATTTATTATTGGAACAAGAAAGTGCTAATTTATATTAATGCTTTAATATTTATTCAGTTGAAAATAGGATTTACTTTGTCTTTTTGCTCATTATCCTAGAAGGTAGAATTTTTTTTTAATCTAAGACATTTGCATTAGGTACACAGTTTTTACAGTATAGCTGCTGTAAATGTTGGAGCTGTTGAAAGAAGCAATTGAATTTTTTTTGAATTATGGTTAAGTAAAGGTCTGTTTTAAAAGATATAGTAACTTGATTTATCATTTAATAGTAATGTAGTATAAATCTTATTCACATACTTATTCTGAAATTTTCACTTTTCACTAATATGAAATAGCCAAAAGCTGCTGAAAGTCAGTAATTTTCACATCTTATACAAGTTGATTGCATTTCTAAGCATTTTACTTAATTGGTATCCTTTTGACAACCTAAACTTGCCGTTCTCCTCAGTCCTTGTAGATATTCACAAGGAAGAGACTGTTTTAAAACTGGGGCTGGGCACGGTGGCTCACACCTGTAATTCCAGCACTTTGGAAAACAAAGGCGAGAGGATTGCCTGAGCCCAGGGATTTGAGACCCAGCCTGGGCTACTTGGTGAGATCTTGTCTCTACAATGAATCAAAAAATTAGTCGGTCATGGTGGTGTGCGCCTGTGGTTCCAGGTACTTGGAAGGCTGAGGTGGGAGGATGGCCTGAGCGTAGCAGATCGAGGCTTTGGTAACCACTACTGCACTCTATCTAGCTTGGGTGACAGAGTAAGACTGACTCAGCAACAACAAAAACTGGATTACCTTTTGTAAAATGGACAGGCTAAGATCAAGTTTGGGTTTTCTTTTCCCTTTATTTAGAGGCTTAATTATCTTTCCAGTTGTACTCAGATTCTTAGCCTGTGAAGATCTATGAGTAGCATTTGTAATCCCAGCACTTGGGGAGACCAAGGCAGGAGGATTGTTAGAGCCCAGAAATTTGAGATCAGTCTAGGCAACATAGTGAGACCTCATATCTACAAAAAAATCAGCTGGGCATGGTGGTGCATGCCTGTTGTCTCAGCTACTGGGGAGGCTGAGGCCGAAGAATTGCCTGAACCCAGGAGGTAGAGGCTACAGTAAGCCATGATCGCGCGCACTCCAGCCTGGGTGACAGAGTGAGATTCCTACTCAAATAAATAAATAAATGAATCGATCTAATATGTAAAAACAAAAGTTTCTAATAAGTGGACACTACACCTTGGCCTAACCGAAACCAAGATGTACTGTATCTGGGCTATGCCATATGTGACCTGAACACCATTAGTACCAGTTGTCTGAATTAGGCTCACATGTGAGTAGGGGAGAAGCGACAATAGAAAGAGGAAGTTGAAGACCATACAAAGGGGTGGAGGGGAAAGAAGAGGATCTGATGATAATTGATAATTTGTTTAACATTTGGTACGATCGACAGTGGGGGGTGGGGTGGGGTGGGGACTATGGCTGCATTGCCTACATCTGTAAAACTAACTGTATAAAAAAGTATTGTAGAGAAAATACCTAAGCTAGTTTAAGCCATTTTCTGTGAACCTAGAAGGCTTTTAACAGTATTGCTGCTTTTCCCTGATATTGTGATGATGTATTTATTTCTGAAATATTTATTTAATATTTATCTAATGCTTGTTATTTATTGAGCAGAGGTGTACTGGGGATACAAAGGAAAAAAAGACATGGTTTTGGTCTTCAAGAATTTTGTCTAGTACCCTGAAGAAACATCGTAAGATCTTGATGTATCTTCTGAATTGTCAAAATTAAGTTACATTGACCTCAATGTTATTCTGTATGTAGTGTGCATGACAGCTTTTCTATTAAAATGAGTTGATCAATCTAGGCTGTGGATTAATGAGCATGGTGCATAATGAGGTAGAGTCTAATGAGCATTAGCCTTGGCCTCGGACTTGGTGTCTAATCTTGTTTCTGCTGCCTCTTCATTGTATGACCTTTGTAAATGAATTAACCTCTCTAAGCCCAATTTCCCTACCTGTTATGTGCGGGAGTAGCTACCCTTGCACTGTTGTTGGGAAGATAAAGAGAGATAAGGTATATAATGCACCTGGTTCAGTTGGGTAGTTGTGTAAATGGAGACTGCTTTTACTGTGCCAAGTAAGAGTGCTTTGTTTCTTAAGCACTGTAAATTAAAATGAAGGTCTTGCATACATATTTAGAGACTTTTTACATACTGTAGTTTTCTAAAGCAGTGATTTGGTGGAGTCTTTCTCTCCTGGGGTCCATAAGAGGATTAATCCCTACAGGAAGAGGGTTGACTATGTTCTCAGTTTTAAGAATGGCATATGTCTAGTTCCACTATTCTAGAAGCATAAGAGAAGGGTGAACTCATTATGTACAGTGGAGGCATCAGGGATTGATTTTTTTTGCTGCATCACAGGCTGGTAGGACTATACTGTATCTGACTATAGCGAAGTGCTTTGAAATTCTTAAGTTCACAAAAACAAAAGTTGTTACTTAGCTTTTTGCTTTGTCTTAATGGGGGTGGGATCCTTAGAAGAAATAAAGTGTCATGTAGCAGTGTGTTAATACTCCAAAATAGAACCATTACACTAATCAAGTGATTCTCAAACTTTTTCATTCTAAAGATTGTTTTTTAGATGGGCATTATGCCCTGAAGACCATCTGTTCCATGCTCAGTCCCATCTGGGACTGCAGACTATCTCCTTAGAATGAATGGGATTAATCTGTTTGTTTTAAATAAGATAATAAGTCAGTATCTGGTTTTTAAGTTTCAAAGATTCGTTAAACTGAATTTTGAATTCTAGAATAAAGTTTCAAAGCTATGGTTTTTGTAATACTAGTTCTTCAACTGAAAAAAAAAATAGTTCTAGAGCCTAGGAATTTTGGAGAATGCTTTTTGTTATGTATGTTTTGGAGGCTGACATTACATTTTACTTTATTAAAGACTGAGAAATTCTGCAGAAGAGAGAGACTTTTATTTTATTGGAATCTAAGTCTTTTCATCATATACTGACCTGTAGAATCAATGTTTCCTAATGCACCGAGTGGGAAATGTTAACTTGCTTCATTTTATTTTAGAGTTAGTCTCACTTTGTCATCCATGCTAGAGTGTGGTGGTACAATCACGGCTCACTGCAGTCTGGAACTCCTGGCCTCAGGTAATCCTCCTTCCTCAGCTTCCTGAGAAGCTAGGACTACAGGAATGCTCCACCAAGTCCAGTTTATTTATTTGATTTTTATGTAGAGAATGAGGTATTGCTATATCACCTAGGTTGGTCTCAAACTCCTGGGCTCAAGCAGTCCTCCTGCCTCAGCCTCCCAAAGTGGTGGGATTACAAGTGTGAGCCACTGTGCCTGGCCTGCTTCAGTTTATATGTGAGAAATATCTTGGGTCATATGCTCAAGTGATGGCAGGCCTCAGCTGGAGCCCATCTCTACTTTTATGATTGCATAAAAACAGTTCCTTTTCTGTTTACCACCCTGTTTTCTGTTATCATGCAATTCAAATGAGAAATAAAAGTAATTGTTGTCATGGGGGAGTGCACCAAGTGGACATCTGGCAGACGTTAAGGAACATATTTTGAGAAGTACAGCACTGACATATTTGCAGGCTCATCTAATTGGCCCTGTCTCCATAAATGGTTTCAGATTTTAGGGGGATAGACTTTATATGTGGTAGTAGATTCCTGAGGAAAGCCTTTTGAAAGGGCCAGTAACTTCATAAACATATGGAAACCAATCAGAGTTGGTTATATGCATCAGTTGCTATCAATAAGGGATATTTTACTAACTTTGCATTCTGTATTCTTTATGTTGGAGAGTTAAACCTTGATGTTAACTAAAGGAGTCTGTTGAACATTATTGTCTACTATTTATCCATTTTCTATGTTAAACTTATTTGAAAAATGAAATATGAAAGAAATTAAAAAGGATGCCAGATTCTGAGTAGAAATATTGAAGTCTTTTGGAGACTAAAAGATTCATTAAAGGGATTAAAAAAAAATGGTAATTGGAAATGTTTTAGAAGATACAGTGGTAAATTAGGGAAGGAATTTCTGTTTTGGGAATGCCTTTAAGATGGCAACTATAAAACTATATGAGGAAGGACCCAAAAAATCCCGGAATTTATTTATTAAAAAATCATGTGTTTATTCTCTTTTTTTTTTTAAGTTGGAGTCTCACTCTGTCGCCCAGACTGGAATGCAGTGGCCGCTCCCGGCCACCGCAGCCTCAACCTGCTGGGCTCTGGCGATCCTTCCACCTCAGCCTTCCAAGTAGCCGGAATTACAGGCATGCGCTACCACACCCGGCTGAGTTTTTGATTTATTGTAGAGATGAGGTCTCGCTGCCCAGGTGGGTCTCGAACCCGTGGGCTCAGGAAGTCCACTCACCTCAGCCTCCCAAAGGCACGGGATTATAGGCTGAGCCACCGAGTCCGGCTTAAAAATTGTGTTTATTCTTACATGTTTACACTTAAGTCACCTTCAAAGTACTCTCTGTTTGGTGCAATACACTTACCGAGATGCTTTTTCCACTGCTCAAAACAGTTTTTGAACTCCTCAGTTTTGATGCCTTTTAGAGCTTCTGTTTTTTTGGTTTGGCCCCTTTTACATTGGCAAAATGTTTCCTTTGAGAACTTTTCATCAAGGGAAACAAAGTTACTCAGGGCAAGCTCAGGAGAGTGGGGAAAATGGGGCACAGGCTCTACTCTGTTATTTTGGTCATAAACTGCTGATTATTCAACGTGGTGTGGGCAGGTACGCTCGTAAATCACCTATCATGAAATGGGCAGATGCCTTGAAAGAATCCCCAAAGAACAAAATATTTCACAGAAGTTGAATTCGGCCTCTCATAACAATGCTAGCTGGTACACTGATGCTAATGAGGGGGAAACCTGTACTACAAGCCACTCACGCGCCAAAAAATAATTCCAGGTTTTTTTGGGTTCGTCCTTGTATGTGGGGGAAAAACTACCCTGGCACTGTTGTTGGGAGGATAAAAGGAGATAAGGTGTATAATGTACCTGGCTCAGTTCTTGGTAGCTCTATAAATGGTGGCTTGCTCTTATTACTGTGCCAAATCAGTGACTTAGTATCAGTGTCATTAAAGCACAAGCTGATTTGTTTTGAAGAAAGAATGGAAATACATTTTTTTCTACTTAGAAATACTGTAATCTGGTATTCTGAATAATATGTGAAGGAGTGACTTATTAAGATATGTGAAGGAAGGTGCATTAGCTTCATTTCTTAATGGAGCTTGTTAAATAACTTGATTCAGGTAGAAGTGGCACTTTTAAGGACTTAGACCAAGACTGTTGTGGCTTTTATGAAGTTTTACTGACAGCCAATACAATTTTAACCAAACTCCACATAACTCTTTTATTAAATTATATTTCTTAAATTTTTAGTTTGATAGTGGGATGATGTTCTTTTACCTTCACAGTGTCGCACTATTTTCTTTTTGGCAATATTTTCCTTTTTAGACATGGAATGTGACTATCAAAATTTTATTATCAAAACGTTTGGAAAGTAGAAATAGTTATGCAAGCTGTGAATGAACAGTCAGTAAGATAAGATTGAATTTTTTCCCTAGGATTTTAATTTAGGATATCAGGCAGGACGTGTAATATTTTTCTGGTTTGTAGTCTCATTACTGTAGAGAAATCAGCTACCTAGTGAGTAGTTGACATACACAGACTTTCTTAGTTTCAGTTTGCTGACAAAGGCCTGTGGTTTAGGGTGCCCTCTCTTTCTGAGACTGCTAGATGCTGCTGACATTATGACTTTCTTTGTTGTTACTTTAGGCTCAATTGTTAAACAAGTTAAAATACGGTAAAGGTTTTATTTGTAAGTAGTTCTGTCTTTTAAAAAACTACCCCATTTTGTTGGTAAAGAATTGGAAAGCACCCTGTTCTTAATTAAAATGTTGATTGCTTCTGCAGCTAATATCATGTTTATATTGATTTTTTTATTAGGTGAAATTGAAATAAGGGAATGACCTTTTGATCTTATCTTTATATTTGGAAAAATTTGAGTAAGTACATTGTAAGCTATCTGCAAATAATATTTTAAAATATTAAAATTGAGGCCAACTACAACATTTATTGCAACATATTGCCTATTTTGTAAAAAATCAAAAGACTGTTCTCTGGGTAACAGAATTGAGTTCTGAATTCAGTTTGTTATTGCCAGGTAATTAATTTAATTATGCTTATGTCAGAAAATGGTGACTTAAACCGTAGCTATTAAACTCTTTATGAAATTCTCATACATTTAAAAGACTGTCCTATATGTTTAAGCAAGTCAATAGATAGGTAACATGTAAACTAGAAATTCTAGTGATACACTTTCCGTGTCTTGCTTTAGCATATACTTAAAAGATGAGATGGATTTCTGATTACTACTTCATCTTATGTTTAGATAAAGGCTTTTCAGTTTCAATAGAACATCTGTTCCTAGGTTTTGTTGCTGATATTAATTTGTTACATTATGTTAACACTTTATGTTCAAGTTTTATTGTCATGTCATATTTTCATAAGTTAATAGAAATAGCAAAGCAAGTAACTGTCGGCTGATCAATAGCTAAATGAATTTGAAGGAAGGTGTTTAAGAATTCTACGTAAAACAGTATGCTTTTTCTAGCATTTTGTCATCTACAAAGTATTTTAAAAGAAATGCTTAATTGTTATCAAATAATATGATTTGCAAAAGTCTAAATTAATTATACCTCAGAATCCTGGTGTCAAACTGCTTTTGAATTTCCTGTTCTTCAGCTTGCGAGATTTGTGATTTTAGATGAATTACTTCACGACTTTGTGCCTTAGTTTTCTGATCAGTATAGTTGTGATGATGATGATATTGTATTTGTTGATAGGGTTATTGTGAGGATTGAGTGAGGCAGTATATGCAAGCTGGATGTGATGATGAGAGAATGCTTGTCATTCCAGCTAATCTGGAGGCTGAGGCAGGATTGCTGGAGCTCCGGAGTTCAAGGCCGAAAGTAGTGTGTTATGCTCGAGCCTGTGAATCACCATTGCACTTCAGCCCACCTTATGGAGAGCTTGTCTTTTTTTTTTTTCCTTTAAGCATAATACATTGCTTGCCCTACACTAAGCTCTCAGTAAATATTAAAGATTAGAAGGAAAAGTTACAGGTATTTACTTGAAGCCAACTTTGTAAGTGAAGGTAAATTGGAAGTTTATCTCTTGAATTTTAATAAAAAATAAGAGGGACATTTATGACACTAAACTCCATTTCCTGTGAAGAATTTGAAAGAAAAAATAAGTAGAGAATCTCCCATTTTTAATAATGTAAGAATAAACGTTCATACATGATAATGGAAATTGGAAAGACCCTTTGCTTTATCCATCAGTGCTATCATATGCTTGCTGTAGTCTAGAGTTAATTTCCACACTTGCTATTTAATGTAAATGTTGTTTTTCCATCAGAAGAGATTTTTCTCTTTTGATCATAATGTCTTCTGAATCCAGTTCTCTGTCTAGAGAACTATTTACCAAAGAAAGAAAAAATAAGCCTATTAACATCTGATAACTTTTCTGATATTATTAATACAGAACATGACTTAATGCTATCGTTTACATTTGGATTTGCTTTTAAAGAAAGATTGGACTAAACACTTCATCTGAATGAAAAAAGTGAGTTTATGTTTCTTCTCTCAGTGGACACTTCATAGATATGTTGAGTATGAAACCCTATATAGGACCTTTTGTTCTATTTTTTAACTTTTTTTTTTTTTCCGAAATGATCTTAGGCTTACTAAGAAGTTACAAAATTATAGTACACAAAGTTCCCAAATACCCATATAGTTCCCAGCTTTCCTTAATGTTCATGTCTTAAATAATCATAGTATAAATGTGGAAAGCAGGAAATTAATGCTAACTAATCTGTAAATGTTTTCTGAGTTTTGACATTGTCTACTAAATGGTCTTTTTCTGGCTCAGGATCATGTCTCCTTAATTTCCTTAGTCTAGGGCTATTCTTCATTTTTTCTTTGCTTTTCATGACTTTGACACTTGAAGAATACTAAGTAGTTAGATTGGCCCTCAGTTGTGTTTGTCTGATGTTTTCTAATGATCAGGTTGAGATTATGGCATGTCTTTATCAATACATTATTTCAGGAGATACATGATACTGGTGATGTCATCTTGATCATTTAGTCAAGGAGGTGCCTGTCAGGCTTCTGAACTGTCAAGTCACTATTTTCCCCTTTGCGATTAACAAGTTTCTTTTGGGGAGATATTTTGAGACTATATAAATACCCTGTTGCTCATACTTCCAGCCACTAATTTTAGCATCTATTGATGATTCTTGCTTGATCAGAACCTTTTAAATTTAATTCTTTAGCATCTTTTTGCTTTGTTTACTGTATCTCATTTTTTGTGTGTGTGTCAGAAATGGATAAGGCCTCCAAAGGAATTAATGTAAATACAGCCTAATTCATAAAAAAGAAATGTTTTTCTTTCTATGGTCTTTTATGTTTGTCTTTTTCTGAGTGCACTCAGATGAATATAACCCAATTCAAGATTCTAGAATAAAAAATATATTAGAAAGTGGTGCTTTTAAAACAATACCTTATAGTATATACTTCAGATATAATAAGAATAAAACCAAACATTTCATACTGGCAAAATAAATAGGCAAAGAAGTCACATAAAAGTAATGGATGGGTTAATTATCAAGACAGTAGTTGTTAGAGTAATTTAGAGGTTTTTCTTAAAATTACTTTCACTAAGGTTTCTTTTTTGTCAAACATAGATGCCTTTTTCATTCACAGGAGTCAGTGGCACATTGAAGCATTTGTATTTAGTCTTCTTGATCCGTAGACTGCCTTTTTATAGTCAGTATAATTAATGCAGATACATTTTTATGATTGCCCTTTGCCTTTTATTCTGTAGTGGCTCAACTACTCTACAAGAATATATTGTATTGTGGATAGTTTTTTTTCATCTCTTTTACTTCATCTTATACTTTATTTAGTGGAGCATGAGACACATTTGAGTTAATGCTTGACTTTTAACAAATACTTGTCATTTAAATCTGGTAGAGTAGCTTAAATCCCAGTATCATTTTTTGGATGGTATATTTTTCAAAAGGCTTAAGATATATTGATAAGATATATTGATAATGGAATTTGTTTAGATGGTGAGCTCATAAAGCAATTTAATAGTTAGGTTTTTCTATTTTCTTTCTGTTTTTCTGTTTGTTTGTTTTGTTTTTTGAGTCATTTTCACTCTGTTGCCCAGTCTAGAGTGCAGTGGCATGCTCACGGCTACTGCAGCCTGGGCCTGCTGAGCTCAGGTTATCCTTCCACCTCAGTCTTCTAAGTAGCTGGAACTAAAGGCACACGCCACCATGCCTGGCTGTTTTTTGATTTATTGTAGAGACGAGGTCTCACCATGTTGCCCAGGCTGATCTCGAATCCTTGGGCCCAGGCAGTCCTCTCCCTCCAGCCTACCAAAGTGCTGGGATTACTGGCAGGAGCCACTGCACCTGGCCAGGTTTTTCTATTTTCATTACAGCTTTCTTCTGTTTTAGGAAGTTGCTTTCCATTATTGTGTATCCTCATAATGCTATGTATTTTCTTAAGTTCTAGGCTTTCTTCCCTATTTCTTAAAAAAGATGTATCCCATTTGACAATACACACAAGATTTGTGGTTTAGAAATAATCTTTTCCTTCAGAGTCAATACAGTACCCTGGCTAACAAATTCTTGGAAACCTGGAGGTTTTTTTGTTTTGTTTTGTTTTGTTTTTTTGCTTGCTTGCTTGCTTTATTTTGTTTGAGGCAATATCTCTCACTTTTTGAAATTGAAAATTTGAAATTGGATGTTTTGACAGCATCTCATTTGTTATCATGCTGTTACATTTCTGCAAAATTCAAGACCAGCCTGGGCAACATGGTGAGACCTCGTCTCTACAATAAGTAAAAAAATTAGCTGGGCGTGGTAGCGTGTGTCTGTAGTTCTGGCTATTTGGAAAGCTGAGGCGGAAGGATTGCCTGAGCCCGGGAGGTCGAGGCTGCGGCAACTGTGAGCGTGCCACTGTCCTCCAACCTAGGCAACAGAGTAAGACTCCAGCTCAAAAAAATAAAAAAACTCTGCAAAAGAACATTAGAAATCTCTAATAAGTGTTATAAGTGTGTATCGTCTCAGGATAGTACCTTTCAAGTTTCTACTGATCACACTCAAAAATTAATTCTAAGCCAGGCGTGGTGGCTCATACCTGTAATCCCAGCACTTTGGGAGGTAGAGGCAAGAGGATTGCCTGAGCCTGCAGGTTTGAGACCAGCCTGGGAAACATGGCCACAAAAAAAAAAAAAAACAGATTAGCTGGGTGTAGTGGCGCACACCTGTAGTTCCAACTACTTGGAAGGCTGAAGTAGAAGGATCATCTGAGCCCAGCAGGTTGAAGCTGCTGTGGCCGTGAGTGTGCCACTGTACTCCAGCCTGGCGACAGAGTGAGACTCTAACTTAAAAAGAAAAAAAAAATGATTCTTCGAAACTGATAACCCCCAAAAGAGATAGATCCATGAAAGTAATACTTTTTGGGATGCCGAGGTGAGTGGATTGCCTGAACCCGTGGGTTTGAGACTGGCCTGGGCAACTTGGCGAGACTTCATCTCTACAATAAAATCAAAAATTAGCCAGGCGCAGTAGCATGCGCCTGTAGTCTGGGTACTTGGAAGGCTGAGGTGGAAGGAATGCTGGAGCCCAGCAGATCGATGCTGGGGTGGCTATGAGCATACCACTGCACTCCAGCCTAGGCGAAGGAGTGAGATTCCAACTCAAAAAAAAAAGAAAAGAAAGAAAATACTTTGTTAACTTTTTGGTTTTTTTAGGATTAGAAAGTTGAACTGGTTAGGTGTATTCTTTCAATATTAACCATTTGACAAAGTTCTCCTTTTTGTTTCTTGAACAGCAGGCTTCATTCATTTTTAAAACATCTAAATTATCTACTTAGTAGTGTGCCAAGCACTTTTCTAGGGGGTTGGAGATACAAAAACACACTGCCTCTGTTAAGGACGCTCTTTACTTTTCTTCTTACTACTAGCTGGGACTGTTGTGGACATTTGGAGGAATCTGTGAGAAATTTGTTTTCTTTATAGAAGTGCCTTAGAACAAAAGATACATAAGAAAAGATGTTAGATCATGTTTCCAACTCATGTAGAAGAATGTCTTGGTTTATGCGAAGTCTGTAAATTAATAAACTAGCAAGTTCAACTTTAAGATCAGTTACAGCACATATGAGTAGAAATTACAGTCTTTGTAGAAACATGGTACCTTCTATTTTATTGCTTAAAAATAATTAGGTGTAGTCTTCCCTCATGCTTTCATATTAGAAATGCTTAAAACCAACAAGTCATACATGGTCATTTAATAATTGAACAAATATTGCAAATAGTCTAATTTGATGTATATCTCAAAAAATTCTCTGTGGTATTTATATATAAAATACTTAGGCTTGTTGTTTCTGATTTGACTATAACTGAATTTTCAGTAAGAATCTTTAAAAATTTAAGTATTTATGGAAAATCTTCAAATGAGTTTATTGATGTATTAGTCTTAGATGAATAGACCTGTAACACCCATTTGAGGTGGCATCTCAGCATTGCTTATTTTGTTAGCTTTGATTTAAAATTTATCCTCTAGTGGCTGAAATGTAAGACTTGTAGTGGAATCCTCCTCCCCTTTAAAATATCACATAGAAGAATACTCTATTAAAATAGAATTGGGTAAGGTCTTACTGTATCATCTCATGAACCACTATCAATAACATTCCCACAAAGGCAGTTCTTTTGGCCTCATGAGTGGATTGCCTGAGCCCGGCGGGTTCGAGACCTGCCTGGGCAACTTGGCGAGACCTCATCTCTACAATAAATCAAAAATTAGCCAGGCGTGGTAGTGTACGCCTGTAGTTCCGGTTGCTTGGAAGGCTGAGGCGGAAGCATCGCTGGAGCCCAGCAGGTCGAGTCTGCGGTGGCCGGGAGTGGCCACTGCACTCCAGTCTGGGTGACAGAGTGAGACTCCAAGTCAAAAAAAAAAAAAAAAAAGAAAGCACCTTTATGTTTTTCTCTATAAATGATATGTTATCAAATCTTCATAAATTATTGACTCTTAAAGCATGAGAGAGAGTAGCTCTCCTCAATAATTTAAAAATAATGTTTGTCTGGGCAAAGTGGCTCACGTCTGTAATACCAGCAATTTGGGAGGCTGAGGCGGGAGGATCACTGGAGCCCAGGAGTTTGAGACCAGCATATATAGGGAGACATCATCTCTACAAAAAAATTAAAAAATATATTAGACAGGTTTGGTGGCACTTGCTTGTAGTAGGTAGGTTGAGCCAGAAAGATCACCTGAGCCCAGGAGGTGGAGGCTATGGTGAACCAGGGTCATGCCAGTGCACTCCAACCTGGGTGACACAGTGAGACCCTGACTCCATTCCAACAAAAAGAAAATAAAAGCCCCAAACAACAACAGAAGCATTTCTGTTTAGGGAAATGGGTGCATTTATTTCTGAGAATGGTTATGTTGAATTTGGATGTTTTGGTAGGTGCTTCAGGCAAAATAAAGAAATTATATTCTGGAAGTGATCTGACTTGGGAGTTTGTAAAGATCCATTTCTCCAGCCAATTCTTTGCTTAACTTTCCATGTAGCCTAACCTAGCCTAATGGCATTTGAATTTTTAAATGTAAGTTTGTTGTATTTTTAATGTATATTTCGTGGTATGTGACAAATAAAACCAATGGCTTTGAAGATTTAACTTTAAAGCTTCTGCTGAAGGAGAAAGTCTCAATTGGGCCCGGTATTAATCTGAGGAATATATGCGTTCTGGGGAATTATTTTTCATTTTCAGAGTGAAATGTAAACTTAAACATAAAAATGACCATGTGTATTTCCTATTTCTAAATGAACCTCTTTCTTTTTGTCTCGTTTTCATTCAGCTGAGATGTTATCATTGGTTAGTATTCAAGAATTGAAGAAAAACTGGGACATTTGGAATATCATGGCTTGTTTATAATCTCTGAATAGGCTTTTAACTCTCTTGAAGTAGTTAAATTTTACTTAGATTTCATTGATTTGGAAATCTTGGATAATTTTATTTTGGACTATTACTATACATGGAAAATAATTATTCGTCAGGAAAATTTATGAGAAAAGACTAGAGAAGAATGATTGTTGTAATAAATCCTTTTTAAAGCACTTTTTTTGTAGCACCTACTTGGACTGTATAGGAACGGTAAAATTGTATGTAAGAGAGCTTAGATGTGCTGATCTTAAGCCCGCCTCATCTGTTAAAGAGCCGCTCTTTAACAACTCCAGCCATGGAATATTATGTTAACCTGCTTGGGTTTTTCAGACTCTTGAAACTGCCTAATCAGATTGCATTTCGGAGAGACCCAGGATTGAGGTCTTTTTTTTTCTAGTTTGAGCCCCTTTCCTCTTATCGTCCCCTCATTTACCTCCTCAGTGGGATTCTGCTGTAAAATGCGTTTTTAAGTCTATGATTTAATAATAGTCTTTTAAAAACTAAAAACTCTCTAGGACTTAAAATTTGTTGGAACCTTACAATGAAAAACAGCTGCCACTTTAGTAGCTTAAAGTACTTTCATAATTATTTATTTGATACTTCTTGTTAGATGATAGTTTTGTTTCTTTGACTTGTTCCAGATTACTTTTAATTTTCAAAAATTGTAGATTTGATGGTTAAATTTATAGTTTCTTCCACCCCCCCTTAGGACAAACTGTTTTTTTCATTTCTCATTTGTACAGAATTGGATATGCTCCTAAGCAGAAAGGTTAGCTCATTCTTTTCATCTTTAGGCTTTTAAAAATACTGAGTCTAAATGTTGTTAGGTAATGGAATAACTATTCCTTTTCAGCTCTTGGTATATTTCCAAACTGGCCAGCAGAGCCAGGCGGAAGCGAAGGCATTAAAACACTAACTTTGGTTGGTTGCTACCTTCTTAGTGCTGAACTATAACCTTTGTTGGTTGGTTGATAGAGAACAAGAGAGCACAGTCCTCGTCCGCTCACAGGTAAGGAACCCTTGTGATGACCAGTTGGTGTGAGAGAGATGACTTGATAGCATTTTTTTTCTAAATTTATCCCCCAAATATAACATGTCCCAGAAATAGGACACCGTGACTGACTGTATTCCATAGAACAGGGATATGCAGCACCTTTATATTTAGAATAAGATCTGAAATTTAATAGGGATGTAGCACTCTGTACCACAAAGTATAATTGATCTGTTTTCCAAAGGCAGCACTGAAGTCCCTATAACTTTTTAAATACGTATCTGCCTATCTTATTCTCCTTCCTCCTTTTCCTTGATCAGATGCTATGTGCTTTGAACTTCCTTCTCTTATTTGCCTTATTTCTGTAATAAAGCTATTTTCTAGTATCTTTGCCATCATCTATTATTTGGATATATCTTACTGCTTTAATTACTATATTGCAGCCATTAATTGATTATTCCTGGTCCTTCTTGATCCAAAACAAAAAGATTTTGAGTCTGTATTGCCTGTATCCACTATTCTGCCCTCCCAGTTTTAAAGCTGAGTGCTTTTTCAGTGATAGTAGTCATAGCTTTGCTAAAATGCAGGTTTAGCTTTGTATTGCTTTAATATGGGCCTGTAGTGTGATTAATTTTTTAAGTTAATGAAAACTTGAAAATTGAGAACAATTCAGCTTCTTAGATGTTTCCAAAGTTTAAGTAGCATTCCTGTTAATATGCTTGATTTTTCTGTTTCTACTTTTCAATCAATCCATCTTCTTTTCTTTGACAGAAGAATTAACTGGAACTCCTCCTTTGATATTTCTGAGGTTGAGTACCTTTTTCCTGTCCCTTTAAGACAACTATAATCTTGTTTCCAGTCATAATTTATCAGTTTTGATTCAGTCTTCCACTCGTAGTTGGGTGGTTTGTCAGAGTGTGTTATGGCTTAGACCATTCATTACAGGTCCCTTCTTACTAGTTACCAAGTAATTAATCATTTGTGGTGACAGACTTCTAAAATTCGAATTGAGAAGGCACTAAAGAAAGCATGCCCAAAGGTTAGCTCCTTGTTATCCTGAGGATAAGCCATTGCAAACTCAAATGACCAGAGAATGTAATTTCTTAATAAGAATTTTTTCTTAAATCTATATTCAGCTCTCTATTTCAGTGCTTCTCTCCTACCAGAGGTGCAAGGAATGATCCTAGAACCACAGATACAGCCAAGACCACGGAGAGCTTTTGACGTCAGGGGTCCACTTTCTCCACTGAACCCTTGGAGGCAGAATATCCAGCTTCTGGAGAGAGTGGGAAAGGATAATAAACAAGTGGGTGCTTTCCATTATTTACTTGGGTTATTTATAGACTGGAGTGTCCTTCCATTGCCCATTTAATTCTATTGGTAAACTCCTTGGGTTCATGTAAGAACCAGGTGGGGCTGCAATCTGTTTGTTTTTCTAAGAATGTTAACCAGTGCCCATTCAAAAGTGAGACCTTAATTTTCTCTCCAGATAATTCAAGCAGTGGATGATTTGGGGCACATGATTTGGTGAATGCCTGTGTAGTCCACAGGAATTTTAAAAGGAGAATATTTACCCATTTTGGCCTTTATGGTATTAGTGGGCTTCTGAGTGCTCTTTTATATTCCAGTAACTTAAAAGTTTCTGTGTTTCATCTTTGGGCAAGCTGGACATCTGGAATCTAATTTATATAGTCAGATGTTCTGGTATTATCTTATCCTGATAGTGAGAACTATTTGGTCTTTTTCTTACCTCAAATGCTAGGACTTCATGTTAGATCTTTTACAAGATGCAATGATAGTACTGCTATGGTTTAACTGTCAAATCTAGGCTTCATTCTTTAACAAATACGAATGAATATAAATTTCGGGGCATGTATCCCTGAGAGTTATGTTTAATTACTCAAAAGTAGTTGTCAAATCCCCAGGAGTAATATTATTTGTGGCAAAAGAACCTTTTCCTAGATTTTTACCATGGCATTAAGATGGTTTTCTCCTAGTTTCTTTGATGCTAAGGGTAGGATTTGATTCTAGGAAGTTCTTATCACCTATAGTGGGTAGCATGTGAACTTGTGCCTTGGCAAGTTTTCATTTTTCCTTGGTGGATTCCTTCTGTGACTCCAGGTATCTTGATAATGGGAGACCGGTTTATTTGTTCTCTAATTGCCCAGATTTCTTTCAACTGGTAAAACATCTTCTTCAGCAAAAGGAATTCTTCTAGCAGAGCCTTCATGGATGATATCTGTCACACATGCCAGCACCTGCAGTTTGGAAGGCAGTGGTGAATGGATCCATGCAATATGTCTAGAAGACACAAGGATGAGCGAGCCACCTGATCTTGCCATTTATAAACTTTTAAGATTTACTCTGGTTTGCCTTGGTCTGAAAATGGAAAGGCTCAAATAATGAAATAATCTTTTCAGATTGGAATTTTACATGGCTATGAAAATATTCCTTTCTGTTCAGAAGACTGAAATAGAGAAATCTTGAGAGACTCCTTTCTTGTAAAAGCAGCTCTCAGTATTGGTTTCACTTAAAGAGATTTATGGGATTGAAAAATCATCTTAAGGCAGACACCTTTTTTAAGGAGTAGAGGCAGTCCAAAAAACTTAATGATTTTTTCTTTTGTTACCTGACATTGAAAGGAACTAGTAAATAAAGGGTGAACTTCTTAATCATTCCAGAATTACTTTTAGCATTAGGATATATTCTTTAAACTCATCTTTGCTGGTCTTCAGCCTTATTATATTTGTCAAATCAACAAAGATTCTAGTAGAGAAGTAGAAGAGATGTCTTTTGAGATCAAAATACCATGGTCTGTCCTCTAAAGTAATAAATACCTGTTAAACTTGAAGTATTTTTGTGCACTGAAGGCATATTAAGTTTTGATACTGTTACAAAGCAATAGTTTACAGAGCAAAGGTAGTTAGTGTTAGAGTAAGTCTGTAGGTGTGTTCATCTGCGCTATCAATTAGTTGATAGAAGTAGTTATCAGAATGTCTCTGTTTCTCTTTGGTATCTATTAACTGGTCATTCAAAAGTTATTGAATTTTTTTTTTTGAGTTGGAGTCTTACTCTTTCACCCAGACTGGAGTGCAGTGGCACACTCACGGCCACCCCAGTGTCCACCTGCTGGGCTCCGGTGATCCTTCCACCTCAGCCTTCCAAGTAGCTGGAACTACAGGCACACGCTACCACGCCCGGCTAATTTTTTATTTATTGTAGAGACAAGGTCTCACCAAGTTGCCTGGGCTTGTCTCGAACCTGCGGGTTCAGGCAGTCCACTTGCCTTGGCCTCCCAAAATGCTGGGATTACAGGCTGATCCACCAAGCCCAGCCTATTAAATATTTTAAAGTTACCTGGTGCTGTCAGTTTGTTCATTTGTTATAAATTTTAAGAATAGAACTCTAGAGTTATTAACGTGGAACAACTAAAACGTTTTAGAAAATACTTTCAAAGACTTTAGAAGCCATATTTGCTAAAATAAAATATAGCTGGCCTATAGTCTTCCTTGGCTATCATGAGAACTGTTTTCTCTGCCCCCCCCCCTTTTTATGAGTCAGGGTCTCACTCTGTCACCCAGGCCAGAGTGCAATGGCGTGATCCCAGCTCACTGAATACTTGACCTGCTGGGCTCAGATGATCTATCTGCCTCAGCACCCCGAGTAGCTGGGACTACAGGTGCATATCACCACGCCTGGCTAATTAAAAAAATTTTTTTTTGTATGGATGGGGTCTCGCTGTGTTGCCCAGACTAGCCTTGAACTCCTGGGCTTAGGCAGACCTCTTGCCTTGGCCTTCCAAAGTGGTGGGATTACAGGCACCAGGCCCATTTTTTTGGTCATTAATTATAAAAAATTTTTTGTAAGTATAGTATTTAAAAGTAAGTTTAAAAGCTCAATTTGAACTAAAATTCCCCCAGAGAGCTCTGAATTCCCATACATGATTACAGGTTTGTACTCTTGACTTACTCTTATTAAATGTTAATAAGACTGTTGGTTTACAAGCACATATAAATTAAACAACTAGCCAATATTTTAGAAAGAACTCAGGGAAATGAAAGTGAAATTTGCTTGAAAATTAAGTTCGTTGAACCACAGTACAAACCAGCTTATGGCCTGTGAGGTTATTAGCTTTTTGTTTCAGCTTTGAAAATGAAAAGTGATTTAATCTCTTAATCTCATGCTTTGATTAAACTTTAGTTCTATTCCTTAAAGTATGCAAAAGAAATGTAAGTGCTCTTCTAGTCACCTCATGCCACTAAGAGATATTTATTTAAAAGTGAAACTTTTTGTATATTGCTGTGAACTGATTTGTTTATTTAAACTTATATTTTGATGCATTTTTCTTTCAGAGATTTTTAAAAATATTTTATGTCACAATATGCAGTCCTATATTTCTCAGTGTTTATCTTATGAATATTAATAATATAAGCTAATTTTTTAGAATGACTGTAATAATTGTATTATGTGATTATTTGAAAATTAATAAATATTTTCTCCATGAAAAAAATGCACTTACTGATAATGGCTTATTTCTGTTTCAGGAGTAGAAAGCGAAAACTGCAACAGTATTTTTAAGTGTATTTTAATTTTATGTGTGTTCCTCTAAGTATTTTTGAATCTGTATTTCCTCTGTGTGTTTTACTCTTTTGATTAAAAAAAAAAGAAAGCTTCTTAAACTGTTAAATGAAAATGATTCTTAATGGGGTTACCAGTGGATGTATGAAATAGGTGAACTGTTTAGTATGTTTTTGCATTTTCCTGATTAGCATCTTCTTAGCTTTGTTTCCAAAATTGGGTTTTTTAGATGGAATTTTTCACATCAGTTTTGTAAACCATTTAAACTCTTGAGTTAGTATTATAAATTTCAGGAGTAATTTCATCAAATTTTTTAAAGCTAGATTGATCAAAATATAACCCCTTACAAAATAGCATCTGAAAACAGTTTCTTTACCCAGAAAAAAGAACATTTGAAAATAATATATTGGGAAACTAGTCAGTTCAAGGACTGTTGAAAGAAAAATGTTTTGTATTCTAGTGTTGCACAGATAACTGTAGAAGGAAAAATCTTGACTTCAGAGTCTCTTGCTTTTAACCTTATCAAGACAGCATGGAAAAGGGTAAAATTTAATTTCAGTGATTCTTGTCTTTATATTTACATAAACTTTTAACTTAATTGAAGCCACAGGAGCAATACTTTTCTATGTAGGATGTTCTAGAAGGAAGAGGATTTCTTTTTGGAAATGAAGAAAAGTTATTCAAGAAGAGGACTCTAAAAATTAAAAAATTAAGATGAGGTCCTAGGCAAGAAATAAAAATTGAATTAATGAAAGCCTATGGATTAAAATAAAATAATTTGGGTCTTCCAATGAAATAACACATGGATAAAAATAAGAATTGAAAAAGGCAGTTTGATTTATAATAGCTGCTGTATTGGTGTTGGGGGAAGGAAGCTAAAATTCTTGACTTTATTAATGTGGTAAGTTTGAAAAAAACAGTGATTTTGTGGACAGAATTTTGTTTTTAGAATGATAGTTATTAAAATGTTTACAGACATATATTTCAATGGAAGGTTGTCTTTTACCTGAATACAGAAAATTTATAAACTTTTCCTATATGTGTATAAAAGAGTGGGGTGAGGGCTAAAAAAATATCTTGCACTAGAAAGTGAAGAATATTGCAAAGCTAAAGGTGAAATGAGTTTTTTTTTTTTGAGTTGGAGTCTCACTCTGTCGCCCAGACTGGAGTGCAATGGCCGCTCCCGGCCACCGCAGCCTCGACCTGCTGGGCTCCGGTGATCCTTCCACCTCAGCCTTCCAAGTAGCCGGAATTACAGGCATGCGCTACCACGCCCGGCTGAGTTTTTGATTTATTGTAGAGATGAGGTCTCACTGCCCAGGCGGGTCTCGAACCCGCGGGCTCAGGCAATCCACTCACCTCAGCCTCCCAAAGGCGCGGGATTACAGGCTGAGCCACCGAGCCCGGCTTGAAATGAGTTTTTTAAAAGTATTTTTTTTTGTTTGTTTTTAAAACATAGCTCTTCCCAACATCAATAGCCTTCAAAATAAAAATATGACATGCTGGATTTGGCTTAGCATTGTGTCTTCAAGGTGTAAGAAGATAGGCTTATGTCCTTTAGTGAGGAAACAAAGGATTTTTTTCTTTTGTAACTTTTGTTTAAAGAAAGTAAATTATAAGCAGTGTGACTACAAACCATGAACTTTATAGTTTATCATAAATACATACACAGATGTTATTATTATTTTTGCTATATTGAAACAGTTAAGCAAAACGTCAATGATTACATGTCCTAAGCAATTTCTTACATTATTTTTATTCAGGTATTTGTTTCCCATTAAAAAATTTTATGTTAAATTAGTCCTAAAATATGAAAGATTTATGTTGCAAACATAAGCACATAGGTGCCCTGGAGGTTTTTTCCCACTAATATGTGCATCTAAGATAATTAGAATAGTACAGTAAAAACGTTAGGGAACTTTGAAACGTGCATCAAAATTTTCAGGAACTATGGTCAAAGGGATCTCTGCTCAAGAGGTAAGGTAAGGCATAGGTAGAAAAATGTTCAAAATGTGTTCACTGTAATAGCTGATGATACAGTAAACTGCCACAGATATCCTTGGGTTTTCAGAATTAGGAAAATAATTTTTCTTAAAACTTTCAGAGAAGAGAAATTGATAAAACACAAATTTATGTATAGTGTTGCAGTGCCTTTAGGAATATGTCCACAGACATTGTGCCCTTTGTGTATGTAGCTTCCAATATTCCAAGATATATCCTACCCCTACTTTCTTAATGTTTATGATTTATATTTATTTAATTTAGCATTTTTAAAGTCTGAGCACTATAAAAATGTACTTTGCATGGAAAGTTGAGTACATATTCCATGAATTGTTTACTGGCTTTATTTTGACTGTGAATGCCTGTTATTAAATAATGCCTAGAACTTAGAAAACAGTTGCTTGAATTCATAATTTTTATGTTAGTTTGAGAATTAATTTAAGGAGTTTTGTAAACACTTAACACTGTAACTCAGGGGATTCTTTTATTAAGGATAAAGAAATTATATGGCCTTCTATAAAAACAGGAGAAAAATATATTTTATTCATTTATTTACTTGCTTACTTATTTGAGTTGGAGTTTCACTCTGTCGCCCAGGCTGGAGTGCAGTGGCATACTCACGGCCACTGCAGCCTCAACCTGCTGGGCTCAGGCGATCCATCTGCCTTAGCTTTCCAAATAGCTGGAATTACAGGCATGCACCACCACGCCCGACAAATTTTTGATTTATTGTAGAGACAAGGTCTTGCCAAATTCCCAGGCTGGTCTTGAACTCCTGGGCTCTGAAGTCCTTTCGCCTCTGCCTCTCCCTCCCAGAGTGCTGGGATTACAGTCGTGAGCCACCACTCCTGGCTGCTGTTATTTTCTAAGCAGTATTAAAGTAGGTTCAAAGTGTTGAGTGTTAGTATAATAATTAGTTTATCTAGCAATAAAAGAAAATACAATATTGAATATGAATGAAATGGAAAAATAGAGGTCTTTTCTAGAATTACTAGTATGCTCAATAGCAAGTCACATAGAAAACACAGTGGTCTTCCAACATAGTTTCTACAAGAACTGCTCGTGGGCATTGGCTTTTACTTAAAATAATTTGGTATTTATTTTGCCTTTCCTTTTGATGTGATAATGCTGATGTGAATTAACGACAGAACTCTCCATTTCATGAGGTAACTGATTCCGTGTTCAGGATACTCTAATGGAAGAAGTTGATTCAGAATTTGCTCCCAGGTCATTTTTTATTTGAAAATTACCTTAGAAACAATCTACTTTAGCACCCTTATTTTATATACACAATAATAAGATACCTAGAAATATCACACTCGTTTCTAATATCATGCCTTTTTTTTTTTTTTTTTTTTTTTGAGTTGGAGTCTCAATCTCGTCCAGGCTGGAGTGCAATGGCACGCTCCTGGCCACTGCAGCCTTGACATGCTGGGCTTAGGTGATCCTTCCGCCTCAGCCTTCCAAGTAGCTGGAACTATAGGTGCACGCCACCACACCTGGCTCTTGAACCCCTGGGGTCAGGCAATCTCTTGCTTCGGTCTCCCAAAGTGCTGGGATTACAGACTGAGCCACTACACCTGGCCAATATCATGCTGTTTTTAAACAAATTGCCCCAAGGACTCAAGTTTCTTGACTATCAGATATATCTCTTGATTGCATCTTGTTGATCCTAGTTCTGGACAGCAAAGTGATTCTGACCCTTTTCAGCTATGACAGTCTTCGGGATAGCTGTTAATTCTTCATCTAATTTTCTGCAGATTAAGAATCCCCACTCTCCCACCTCTTATTCTTGTAGCATGACTTTGAGGTCCTTAAAGATTTTGTAGATCTTCTCTAAACGTACTTCAGTTTCTCTTAGTGTGTGACACAGTCAACACAGATGCTCTCTTCCTGGGCTGTAATAACACATGACCTTATGCAATGCTTGGCCCTGGAATATTCATGCCACTTTGTTCTTACATATATTTATCTAGTAAGGTGCTTTTTATGCATGTTGAGATTCTCCTAGACAAGTTATATAGTTATGTAAAAACATTTTATTTCTAAAAATCAGGCTAATAGCCTATGCAAAGTACATATAATGTGCGCAGTTTACTTTTATTTTTATATTTTTGAGTCGGGGTCTGACTTACCTAGGCTGGGGTGCAGTGGCATGATCACAACTCACCATAGCCTCGAACTCCTAGACTCAATCAATTCTCCCACCTCTTGAGTAGGCGGGACTACAGGCATGTGCCACCATACTTGGATAATTTTTTGATGTTTTTGTAGGGACAAGGTCTCACTTTGTTGCCCAGGCTGGTCCTAAACTGCTGGACTCAAGCAATCTTCCCAACTCCACCTCCCAAAATTACCGGAATTACAAACTGAACCACTGCACCCAGCCTATGTGCACAGTTTTAGTAAAAGAAATTGACTCACCATCATAGCTAAGACTTTGGGGAATGGTAGATATAAAGTTATGATCTCATTTAAGTTATTTTTGTTTGCTTAGTTCTGAAAACTATATATATTAAATGACTTATAAAATGTTGTTATTCAGGTTGTACTTAGTAATTAAAGGATAACTAAACCCGTTGGAGATAAACTGGCATAGAGAAGAAAATGAATTTGTTGTGTTTAGTAAAGAATTAGAAGAAAAGTTTGGGAAGTATATCAAACAACAGAAGATGGTGAAGAAGTAGCCCTAGAAGTCTGAGAATGTGGCCTAAGTTCTAATGCAGGCACAGCCTTCTGTTGCATCTTGAGATACAGTGCAAACACTCCTGTTGCAACATTGTTTTTGTGTATGTGTTTTAAATTCAAATTACCATTTAAAATATTTAGCTTTCTCCCCTAAATCTTATAAGTGAACTCTAGGAAGATATGAGGTGTCTAAGGTTATAGGTACCCCTGTTTGAGAAACACTGGTTGAGATAGGTTATATTTTATCTTACCTGAAATAGAATTTTTGGGAAAGTAAGGAAAAAAAATAATAAACATTTACTTGTGAGAAAGGTTATAATTTTTTTACCCATAAAGATGCAGAAGTGCAGAGGTTACAAGACCCGCCCAAGGGGCATACAAGCAGTGAAGATGGCATTTGAAAGCAGATCTACTGATCTAAATCAAAAAATTCTGTTACACCATTTGCACAGTCTCAGGAAAATCTCATATAGAACCTTAGTATCTGAAGTAGAACCAAGGGCTATTTTACTTAGTTTGTACTTTTATTGATTGATTTTTTTTTTTTTTTGAGTTGGAGTCTCACTCTGTCACCCAGACTGGAGTGCAGTGGCTGCTCCTGGCCACCGCAGCCTCAACCTGCTGGGCTCTGGCGATCCTTCCGCGCACGCATGGCTAATTTTTTTTTTTTTTTTAATTTATTGTAGAGATAAGGTCTTGCCAAGTTGCCCAGGCGGGTCTCGAACCCGCGGGCTCAGGCAATCCTCTCACCTCAGCCTCCCAAAGGCGTGGGATTACAGGCTGAACCACTGAGCCCGGCACTTAGTGCATACTTAAGACTTTTTAAAAAGAGCAGTTTCAGGTTTGTAGAATAATGACCAGTATGTGCTGAGTTCCCATGACCTCCTTCCCCTTATGCATAGTCTTCCTTGTTACTATATTTCATTCGTGTGGTACACTTGTTATCATCGGCTAACTTATTGACGTGTTAACTAAAGTCCATAGTTTATACGGGGTACACTCTCTGACGTTCATTTCTATGGGTTCTGCCACACAGTTATGATGTATTCACCATTATAGTGTCATACAGCGCAGTTTAGCTGCCCTAGAAATGTCCTGTGCTTTTACTTTCGTCCTTGCTGAAGCATGTGGTAAGCCTGTGCTTAGCTTTGTAACACAGACATTGCCAGACTCTTTCCAGAGTGACTTTGCCATGTCACGTTGCTACCAGCAATGGATGTGAGTTCTAGTGCTATGTGTTCTCACCAGCATTTGGTATTGTTAGTGTTTGAGTGCAGCCACACTAATAGGTGTGTAGTGGTATCTTAGTGTTTTAGTTTTCAATTCTCTGATAGTATGTGATGTTGAACATAATCTAATATGCTTATTTTCCATCACTGAATCTTCTGAGATGTCTATTAAAAAATCTTTACCCTCTTTTTTTTTTGGTGGGGAGGGAAAGTCATAGCCTCACTCTCATCCAGTCTGGAGTGTAGTGGCATGATCATTGAGGCTTATCACTGCTTTGACTTTCTGGGCTCGGGCAGTCCTTTTGCCTCAGCCTCCTGAATAGCTGGGAGTGCAGGTGTACATTCATGCCTGGCTAATTTTTTTGATTTTTTTGTAGAGATGAGGTCTTGCCATGTTGCCCAGGCTGGTCTTGGAACTCCTGGCCTCCAGTAATCTGTCCTCCTCGGCCTCTCAAACTGATGGAACTGCGGGCATGAATCACTGCGCCTAGCCTTTTCCCATTTCAAAAACCAGTTTTAAAAAATGGCTTTAACAGTTCTCGGTATATTTTGGATACTAGTTCTTTAGCAGATATGTGCTTGGTAAATATTTTCTCCCAGTCTGGTTTGTTTTTTCATCCTCAACAGTATCTTTTACAGAGAAGAAATTTTTTTTTAGTTGGAGTCTTACTCTGTCGCCCAGGCTGGAATGTAATGGCACAGTCACGGCCACCCCAGCATCTACTTCCTGGGTTCCAGGATCCTTCTGCCTCAGCCTTCCAAGTAGCTGGAACTACAGGCATGTGCTACCACACCCAGCTAATTTTTGATTTATTGTAGAGATCTATCTCAACCAGAGTTTCCCAGACTGGTCTCGAACCCATGGGCTCAGGGAATCCACTCGCCTCGGCCTCCCAAAGTGCTGGGATTACAGGTTGGGCTCCTGAGCCTGGCCACAGAGAAGAAATTATAATAAAGTCTACTTTTATCTTCTTTAATGGGTCTTGATTTTTTTTGGTGTATGTAAAAACAAATCTAAGGTCATCTAAGTTTCCTCCTGTGTTATCTACAAGGGTTTTTTTTAAAAAAAAAATTTTGTGTCTTAGATCTATAACCTGTTTTGAGTTAGTTTTTGTGATATAAGGTTTATGTTTACATTTTTTTTTTGGGAGAGATATGGTGAGGGATGTGATATCCATTCAGCACCATTTGTTGAAGACATTCTTTGTCCACTGATTGTCTTTGCTCCTCCTTTTAAAGGTCAGTTGATTATATTCATGCGATTCTACTTCTGGGCTCTTTGTACTGTTCCATTGATCTATTCTTTTGCTGTCTTGATTACTGACGCTTTTTAGTAAATCTTGGAGCTCTGGATAGCGTAAATCTTTTGACTTCATTCTTCACTGTTGTGCTGGCCATTCTGTATCTTGTTTTTCCATATAGACTTTCAAATCTGTGTCTATATCCACACAATAGCTTGCTGAGATTTTTATTAGAATTGCATTGAATTTAAATATCAAGTTGGGAAGAACTGACATCTTAATAATATTGAGTATTTTTATAAACATGGAATGTTTCTCCATTTATTCAGATCTTTGATATTTTAAAATTACCATTTTAAACTTTCTCATATAGCGCTTATGTGAGATTGGTAGATTTAGATCTAAACTTTTCTTTTTTGGCGTTGATGTAAATGGTGTTGTATTTCTTATGTCAAATTCTATTTCATTGCTGCTGTGTAGGAAAGAATTGGCTTTTGTATATTAACCTGGTGTACTGCAAACTTGATGTAGTTATCAGTTGCAGGAATTTTTTCCTTGATTCCTGGGGATTTTCAATATGCAAGATCGTGTCATCTCTGAAGAGAGACTTATTTAAAAATTCATTTTCAATCTGCATATCTTTCATTTCCTTTGCTTATTTCACTTTTCACTAGCTAGGACTTGTATGATGTTGAATAGAAGTGTTAAGAGGAGACATCCTTGTCCTGTTTCCAGTATTAGGGGAGAGCATCTACAGTACTTTCTTACTAGTAGGTGAGATGTTTTATAGATATTCTTCATCACATTGAGGAAGTGTCTGTTCCTAGTTTGTTAGAGTTTTTTTTTTTTTTTGAGTTGGAGTCTCACTCTGTCACCCAGACTGGAGTGCAGTGACACGCTCCCGGCCACTGCAGCCTCGACATGCTGGACTCCGATGATCCTTCCCGCCTCAGCCTTCCAAGTAGCTGGAACTACAGGCACGTGCTACCACACCCGGCTAATTTTTTTGATTTATTGTAGAGATGAGGTCTCACCAAGTTGGTCAGGCGGGTCTCGAACCCGTGGGCTCAGGCAATTCACTCACCTCGGCCTCCCAAAGCACAGGATTACAGGCTGAACCACCGAGCCTGGCCTGTTAGAGTTTTAAATTGTGAATGGATGTTGAATTTTGTCCAATGTTTTTCTGCATTTATGGATAAGATCACGTGATTTTTTTTCTGTTAATGTAGTGGATTATATTAATTGATTTCTTAATGTCAAGCCAGCCTTGCATACATTGAATAAATCCCACTTGGTCATGGCATACAATTCTTTTTATATGTTGTTGGATTTGATTTGTGATATTTTGTCAAGGGTTTTTACATCAGTGTTCATGAGACATAGTGGTCTGTAATTTTTTTTCTTCTTGTATTATCTTTTTCTAATGTTACTAGGTAATACTGGCCTCATAGAATCAGTTAGGTATCGTTTCCTGTTTCTACTTTATCAAGAGATTGTAGAGAAATGGCATTATTTCATTAGATATGTGATAGAACTTGACAGTAAAATCTTGATGTTTTCTGTTTGGGAAGTATATTAATTATTGGTTCAGTTTCTTTATTTTTTTTGAGTCTGAGTCTCACTCTGTCGCCCAGGGTGGCTGGAGTGCAGTGGCACGCTCATGGCCACCCCAGCCTCAACCTGCTGGGCTCAGGTGATCCTTCTGCCTCAGCCTTCCAAGTAGCTGGAACTACGGGCGCACATCACCATGCCCAGCTAATTTTTTTTATTGTAGAGATGAGGTCTCATCAAGTTGCCCAGGCTGGTCTCGAACCCCTGGACTCAGTCCTCTTGCCTTGGCCTTTTAAAGTGCTGGGATTACATGCTTGAACCATAGCGCCTGACTGATGCAGTTTCTTTAATAGATAAAGGCTTAGTTTGTTTCTTCCTGTGTGAGTTTTGGTGGATTGTTTCATTCAAGGAAAATTGGTCTATTTCATCTAAGTTAGCAAATTTGTGGGGACAGGGTTGCTAATAACACTCCTTATCCTTTTAATGCTCATGGGATCAATAGTGATGGCCTCTCTTTCATTTGTAATATTAAATTTTTGTGTCTTTTATTAGCTAACTTAGCCAAATATTTAGCAATTTTATTGACCAAAGAAGCCCTGTTTTCAGTTTCATTGATTTGTGATACAATTTTTAGTCTTATTTTTTCTGTTTGCTTTAGGTTTATGTTACTTTTCTGTCTCTAGTTTTGCTAAAGTAGAGGTTTAGATGATTAATTTTGGGTCTTCTATACATTCAATACTATGTATTTCTCTCTAAGCACTGTTTTTGCTACATTCCAAAAATGTTGGTAAATTATATTTTTATTTCCATTTAATTTGAAATAATTAAAAATTTCTCTTGAGGCTGCTTGACTATGTGATATCTGGAAGTATGTTTTTAAATTGCCAAGTATTTTGCAATTTTCTAGCTACCTGAAGATATTTGGTGTGTGTTGTTGATGTTTAGTTTAATTCCCTTGTGGTCTGAAGGTGTGGTTTGTATTCTTTTACATTTGTTATTATGTGTTTTATTGCCCAGAATGTTGTCTGTCTTGGTGAGTGTTCATGCAAGCTTGAGACAAATGTGTATTTTGTTGTTGAAGTAAGTCTATAGGTGTCAGTTGGATCCAGTTGCTTGATGGTGCTTTTCAGTTCAAGTATGTCCTTACTGATATTCTGCATAACAGATCTGTCAATTCTTAAAGAGGGGTGTTTAAATCTTCAGCTATAATAGTGGGTTTATCTATTTCTCTGTACATTTCTATCAGTTTTTGCCTCACGTATTTTGATGCTCTGTTGTTAAGCACACACAATTTAAGGACAGTTATGCCTTCTTGGAGTATTGACCCCTTTATTATGAACTTATATCCTTCTTTATCAGTGATAATTTTCTTTGTTTTGAAATCTACTCTGTCTAAATAAATTTAGCAATTCCCACTTTTTAAAATTAGTGTGAGTGTGGTATAGCTGTCTTTGTTCCTTTCCATTTAACTTGTATGTGTTTTTATATTATAAGTGGGTTTCTGGTAGACCACACACAGTTGGGTCTTGTTTTTTTTAATTCACTTGATAGTTTGTCTTTTAATTGATTCATTTTAAAATTGCTTACTTTCATACTTTTTTTAACGAGGACATATATAGCGATTTTTGATATAGTTGAATTGGTATATATCTTGTTTATCTTTGTAATTTGTTCATGTATTGCTCTTATTCTTCTTTAAAATTTTATTTTGTCTCCCACTCTTTTTCTGCCTTCTCTGGTATTAATTGAACATTACTATAATTCCATTTGTTCTCTTCCCCAAGCATATAACTTTTTAAAAATTTTGTTTTAGTTATTGTCCTAGAGTTTGCAATATACATTTGTGACTAAACCACCTTTTTTTTTTTTTTTTTGACAAGCAGGATTTATTGAGAGGACAGAAAAACTCCCACAGTTGGAGGGGACCCAAAGGGGTTGCCTGACTAATTAGCCTTTAGATAACACTTCTACTACTTCATGGGTAGTGCAGGTACCTCATAATAGTATTCACCATTCCTTCCTCCCATCCCTTATAACATTGCTTTTCTTCATTTGGCTTTTCCATAAACTATAATCGTCTAATATATTGTACTTGTCATTATTTGGAACAGATTTGTGTGTTAGCTCACATGTTCTAACACATATGTTAAGTTTTCTTTTTTGTTTTTGTTTTTTAACTCAGTCTCTTTCTGTTGGCCAGACTGGAGTGCTGTGACATGATCATGGCTACCGCAGTCTTGACCTGCCGGACTCAAGGAGTCCTCTCACCTCGACCTCCCAAAGTGCTGGGATTACACGCAGTAGTCACTGCACCCACTCAATTAAGAATTTTTAAAATGAAGTTTTGTTTTACCTTTTTCAATTCTTCTCTAATGCCCTTTTCCTCTTTGTGTTGAGCTATGACCTATATTATCTTTTCTCAGAATAACTTATAACATTATTTTCAAGACAGGTCTAATAGTGACAAATTCTATTTTTGTCTGAGATAGTCTTTCTCTCTTTTACTTCATAAGAATAATTTTGCTGCATACAGGATTGTAAGTTGGTAGTTTTTGTCTTTCAACACTAAATATTTCACTCCCTTCTTCTTGCTTGAATAATTTCTTTTATTTTTTACTAATCGAGAAAGCTGGGATAGTTTGCATACTTTCTGAACAAATATCTGGTGTAATTCTCATCCTTGTTTCTCAGTAGATCAAGTTTTCTTTTGCTACCACCTGTGGCTTCTTTCAAGATTTTTTGTTTTTGTTTTTGATATTCTGTGGTTTGAATATGGCATGTCTATGTATAGATTTTTGGTGTTTATCCTACTTCATGCTCTCTGAGCATCTGGCATCTTTGGTTTAGTGCCTGTCATAAGTGTTGGAAAATCTCACCCATTATTTCTTCAAATACAGATGGTCCTCAACTTAGTGATGTTTCAACTTCATAATGTTGCACCAGTGATACGCATTCAGAAGAAACCATGCTCTCCTTTCTGTGCTGGGCAGCAGAGATGGTTTCTCACTCTGTAGCCAGGCTGGAGTGCTGTGAAGTGATCATAGCTCACTGTAGCTTCCAACTCCTGGACTCAAGCAATCCTCATGCCTCAGCCTCTCGAGTAGCTGGGATTACACACGTGCTACCACACTTGACTAATTTTTTTTTGATAATTATGATTGTAAAGACAGGGTCTCACTTTGTTACCCAGGCTGGTCTAGAGCTCTTGACCTCAGGCTTTCCTCCAACCTCTGTCTCCCAAAGCACTGGTTTCCAGGCATGAGCCACTACCTGACTTTCCTTGCATTTTGTTAAGTAAATATTTTGTGCCTTTGGTATTTTCTCCTTTTCCTCCATTAGCAAGTCTTCTTTTCTGGATCATTCCCATGAGGATCTGTACGTGCTTTCACATGTCTTCTCAGGAAGGGGGAACCACCTTTACTCTTTCCCATCCTCTTACTGCTGCTGTAATCTCTGCTTGCTTGTATTAACAAGAATTGTTTGTTTATATTGTTACAGTTTCTCAAAGTTCTACTGAAAAGTAAATAAAATTTACTTTTTTTGTTCCATGCTTGCTGTTGCATCTAACACCACCATGAATGCTGGTGTCAAAGCTGTCAAGGTCACACTTCCCTTCCCTTTCTTACTTGACCTTTTAACAGAATTCAACCTAGTCAAACACTCCCACCTTCTGAACATACCCATGTGTGGACTTCCACCTTTATTTTATTTTATTTTATTTTATTTTATTTTATTTTATTTTATTTTATTTTTGAGTCGGAGTCTCAGTTGTACAGGCTGGATGGAGTGCAGTGGGACTCTCACGGCCACTCCAGTGTCGACCTGCTGGGCTCTGGCAATCCTTCCACCTCAGCCTTCCAGGTAGCCGGAACTACAGGCGCCCACTACCGCATCTGGCTAATTTTTTATTTATTGTAGAGACGAGGGCTTACCAAGTTGCCCGGGCTGATCTCGAACCCACAGGCTCAGATAGTCCACTCACCTCAGCCTCCCAAAGTGCTGGGATTACAAGCTGAGCCACCGAGCTCGGCCTTCTGCCTTTACTTTTTAATTGCTATTGCTGTTTCTCTTTTGTCCAGCCATGAATGTACTTCAGTCACACTCCTGTAGGTTTTTCCCTAAATTATTTTTTGTTACATCAAGATGTTCTTACCCATTCCCATGGCTTAATATTTTTTTTATTTGTTGACAGCCCCAGCCACCTCTGCAAAACTCCAGTGCTAATGCCCTCTTGGATAAGTCAGCAGTTAACATGTCCAGCCCTAAACTATTTTACTGTTAGTTTTCCTCATTTCAGTGTACCTGTTAACATCTCTTCTCTCTAGGTTTCCCCTGGTAACATCTTGTGTTAGTGTGGAACATCTATTGCAATTGGTGAACCAATTTTGATACATTAAAGTTCATAGTTGATTGACCACTCACTTTTTGGGCCATACATTTCTGTGGGTTTTGCTAAATGCATGCTATTTCACTCATGGTGTACTACCGCATAGTTCTGCTGCCTTTCAAAATACTCACTGCTCCACATGCCTGTCTCTTCCCTCCCCAGTCTCTGGCAGCCACTGATTTTACTGTCTCTCAAGCTTGGCCTTTCCTAGAACATGAGAGGCTTCGACTTGTACAGTGTATAGTTTTTGCAGACTGACTTTTTCACTTAGCCATATGCAGTTAGGATTGTTTCATGTCTTTTTGTGACTTGGGAGTTCATTCCTTTTTTATCATTGTGTAGATCTACCATAGTTTATCACCTATTGAAGAACATCTTCATTGCTTCCAGTTGTAGTTATAAATGAAGCTGCTGCTGCAATCATTCCTATGCAGGCTTTTGCATGGACGTAAGTTTCCAACTCATTTGTGCAATTGCTGGGTCATATGGTAAACCTATGCCTGGCTCTGTAACTGACTGCCAGCCTGTCTTCCCCAGTGGCTTTCTCATTTTGCCTTCCCACTGGCAGTGAATTCTGCTGCTTCACGTTCTCAGCAGCATTTGGTGGTGTCCATGTTTGATGGTAGCCACTCTAGTAGATGTGTAGGCATCTCATTGCCTTAATTTGCAGTTCTCTAATGATATATCACGTCAAGCATCTTTTCATATACTCCATCTCTGTTTTCTTTGGCGAGTTGTGTGCTTAGATTTTTTTGGTTCACTTTTTAAAAATCGGTTGTATGTTTTCTTATTGTTGAATTTTAAGAGTCCTTGGTATATTTTGGATATCAGGCCTTTATTAGATACATTTTTGGCAAATATTTGTGTGGCTTATCTTTTCATTCTTTTAACAGTGTCTTACATAGGAGAAAACTTCTAATTTTGATTATGTCTACCCTGTTTTTTCTTTCATGAGTTAGGATTTTGGGGGTGTACCTAAAAACTTATTGCCAAACCTGTTATCTTCTACATGTTTCACAGTTTTGAGTTTTACATTTAGGTCTGTTACCCATTTTGAGTTAACTTTTGTGAAAGGTGTAAGGTCAGGGTTTAGGTCAATTTTTACTTACATGGATGTCCAGTAGTTCCAACACCTTTGGTTGAAAAGACTGTTATTTCTGCATCGAGTTGTCTTTGCTTCATTGTCAGAAGATCAGATTTACCTCCCAACTTTCTCCCAAGCCTTTTACATCTCCCCGTCTCCATGACCAACCTCTTGTTGAAGCTACCACCATCTCTCTCGCCTGAGCTCTTGGAGCAGCCCTCACTGGTCTTGCTTGGTGTCTTGGTCTCTGTTTTTATCATCAAATGTGATTTATTGTAATTTTAAAGCCTAAATATCTTTGCTGCCTAGAGCTCGATTGCTTTCCTTTGTGCAATGAAATCTGCATCTTGCACAAAGGTTCATGAGCCCCCACATGACATGGCTCTCCACCTTTCCCTGGCTCCTGCCCTCCAGTCTCCTTCAGCTGATTTCACTTAGTTTCTGGATTTCTCACTTCCTCTACCTCCGGGGATCCCTAATGACTGGACTGCCCCTTCCCCCACTTTCAGGTCTCAGCATAAATGTGTCTCATCCAGGGATACCTTCTCTCATCATTGTCTCTAAAGATCCTGTTCTATTCCTTGATGTTTATTCTAACATTACATCAGTTCCTTCCTAGTATTTTTCCCAACTTAAAAGTATACGTGGTTGGTCCATTTATCATCTGACTTCCTCAGATCAGGGACTATATCTGCCTTTACTATCGTTTCTTTAGCAGCTTCTACGCGGTAGGCACTGAACAAAAATTTTAATGAAGAAGACATAGATAACCTTAGAGGTGCCCAAAGGCGAGGGAGACCTATACATAAATAGGTGCATTCTTAGCCATTTCAGGGCTGTTGGAAAGGTGTGGTCCTAGAAAATAAGCTGTGAAAGATTAAGAAAGAAAATCCTTTGAATTCTTTATCACTAGTGCCAACTAGTGATTACAGGTGTCAATTTATGTGTTGTTTTTTTGGGGGTTTTTTTTGTGTTATGGTTTCACTCTGTGGCCCAGGCTAGAGTGTAGTGACCAGATCACTACAACCTCAACCTATGCTCAGGTGATGCACCTTTGCCTCCCCTGAGTAGTTGGGACTATAGGCGCATACCACCACACCTGGCTAATTTTTTGATTTTTGTAGAGACATAGTATTGCTGTGTTGCCCAGTCTGGTCTCGAACTCCTGAAGTGACCCTCCCTCCTAGTCCTCCCAAAGTACTGATAGCTGTGAGCCACTGTACCTGGCCAATTTATGAAGTCTTGTTGCCTAGCCTTAGCTACGAAGAAGTTTTTATTTTTTATTATTTGATAATGTGGGGTTAGCAAAACTCTTACCCTAGTTGCCCCAGACTTACTTTCCCAAGCATCCCAAGGGACCATCAATGTAGTGACAATATGGGTGCTCCAGGGGCAGTCTCAGGGCCACTAAGAGGTTTTGTAGCACCCTGCACTTTTGCCCTCTTGTGTCAGTGTTTAGATATGAATATCCAGCACCAGCACTCACCTTGGACAAGTCGTTTAAACGGTGTGCTTCACTTTTCTCCTCTGTGAAGGGGCTGACACACATACCTGCCTTCCAGACTGTTTTGAGGAATAAATTGGCCAATGTATGTAAAGCATTTACTGTGTGCCAGGCTCAGCAGAAAACATGAAAGTGTTTTCTGCTATAATCATATAAAGGCCTTTTTCTTTAGCCAAAATTTTATTACATTGTAGTACACTTGGAAGGTTACCTGACTTTACAGAGAAATAGAAACCAACAGATGGGACTCTTCATTCTCCTGATACCAAACATACATCTGACTTCGTCACCCATCTCTTCACTCCCCTGTGCTCTGTATCTCAACGCCTCTGATGGGTTAAGATTTTTTTCTTTTCCAAACTTCACTTCTTCCCTTCACCTAGATCCTTCTCATATGCATAGGAACATAGAGACTCGTTGATGTGTGTGTGACTCTGACTGCTGCCCCCAGCCTTCCTCTGTGTACTCAAACTTCAAAACAGTTTATAACGTCTCCATTTCCTCCTCCCCCTTTCAGCCCTTAGCCCATTTGACTTCCTGCTCTAATTACATCATCGAATAATACTTCAGAGGGTATTAGTGACTTTATCACCAAATCAAATCGGTAGTGTCATGTCTTGTCATATGCAGTCTGAGCTGCATCCGACACAATAGGTGACATTCTCCACACTTGTGCTTCTGTGAGTCTTTCCCTCCGAGTTCCTTCTCTATTTTTGGCTGGTTTTTAGTCTGCTTTGCAAACTCATTCTCACTCTACCGAGACTATATATGTGGATGTCTCAGACTAGGTTCTTGGTCATTATCCTTCCATATTTTTAGGCATCTCTACCGATACTGCAAATGAAATATTTTTATACAGATAACTCAATTTTATCACACTTGTCTGACTTCATAAATCTCACTATCTACTTGACATCTCTTTTTGGGTGTCCCAAGAGCACTTCAGACATGTCTTTGAATTTATGATCCTTCTCTCTTCTCAAATCTGGGTTTCCTTTAGCGTTCTTCATCTTAGTGAACGTCACCCTCATGCATCCAGTTATGCATGCTAGAATCCTGGGTGTCATCCTGAATGTGTCTATAGCCTTAATCCATCCAGTTTCGTTGATTTTTTTTTTTTTTTCCCATCTGAAATGCCTTAACCTAATGTTCGTTTCTCTGTTGCTGTTATCCTGACTCAGTTTAGTGTTTTCTACATTGTACTACAGTCTTGACTGGTCTTACATACACCTTTGTGCTAATCAAATTCATTCTCCATAGTTAGACCAGAGCAATCTTTCTCCAGATATAAGTTTTAATGATGTTATCTGTTTAATTAAAGCATTTGATTGGCTTTCCATTGCCTTTGGGATGCATGGGTAGGGTAGAGACAAAAATTCTTCGTATAATTTGTGAAACCCTGAGAGACCAAGTCTCTATTTATTTACCTCTCCAGTTTCACCTTTGACTGCTCTATGGTGTTTCTCACTCTTTGTCTCTTGCTCTTTTAATCTCCTCAGGGATATCTCCATAATGTTTTTGAATAGATGAGATCACCCTTCTGTTTGGTATTGTGCCATGAGCATATTGAATCGTTCCTTCTAGATATGGCTTTACATTTTGTGTGTCATTTTTCCCTTTAGCTAAAAGCTTCTAAGAGACCCATGATCTAGTTTCTTTTTGCTCTTTTTGCCAATGCTTATTCGCACAGCGACTGGCTTACACCCTTCATTTCATCGAATTTTAAGATTTTGCACTTAATTTTCTTTTACTAAGGAGAAGAGATAAAAGTAATCAAAGAAACCATGCAAGAGATGTCAAATATGCTGCTTAGAATTGGTGAAAGATGAGATCACAATAATATTGTTGAAATACATTTTCTATGAAAGCTGAATTAACTTGAACTGTAACATCCTTTCCCAGCCCCTGTTTTTCTCTGGTGGTAAAAGAAGTGTTAATGAAGAAAAATTCAGGCTGTTTTCTCTCTCTAGACTTTAATACCTTAAGAAAGTAAGTGACATTCAATAATTCCACAGTTCAGGCCTTCCAAAACTGAAAAATTAGATTTGTTTCTAACCTTGAAAATAGAATATTTAGGGTAGTTTTAGTTAATTTGGCTTTAAGTGTAGAAAGGTTTGATCACTTTCTAGAGTCTTACTTGATCTTGACTTGGGATCATCTCTGGGAAGGAGCATTTAGTGATAGTTTGAGTTTAAGAAACCTCAACTTGCCCACCATACTTGGTAGAAGACTATCTGACAGAGGGACCAACCAAGTAAGTGTTCCAGTGTCAACCTGCATTGTCTCTTTTAAGATAAAAACCCAGAAATTCTGTTTTTCCTCTGCACCAAATAGATTATCTTTCATTCCATAAGTTGGACATTATAGGTTTAGAGTATGGTATAAAAAATTGGAATTTTCTTTCTCATAGTCCGTTAAAATATTGTGCATGCCAATTAAAATAAATTTTAGCTTTAGTTAATTTTTTTCATCACCTTAATTCCCACAAATTTTATTTCCAAGATCATTGAACTTTTCCTGAATTAAATAATTGTACAATCACAGATGGGTTAAAGCAAAATTTGGTGAAAGTAATACTACGTTTATGATACTTTGGTAGCTAGATATTGGGACTATGTGAATAAAAAAAAAAAAAAATCCATTTATTTTTAACTTGGCTTTTTTGGTGGAGGATGACACAATTTGTCTAATTAGAAATACCCTTTGTGAATGATTGTAAAATCGACCTCTACTTTGAAGTAGCATATTTCTTAGATTTTTAACTTCTTTTTCATCACAACTATTTTGAACGTATTGACATATCCTTCAGTTTTCTTTAATTCGTAGACATTTAAAGAAAATAGCCACACTAAGCTGGAAAATATTTTAAAATGGCCAGATTTTATGTATAGTATTTCTGTTTAATTTATGCTCACTTCATTTCTTTTTCCAATACTTGAGTTAAGAGGGAATACTTTTTCTACAGTAACAATGGTTGCAGTTGCTCTCGTATATTTAGATGTAATGGTCTTAGATAAGTGCATACTATGTATGAAGATTAATAATAGTGAAATAAGCAGTAGCACAGGATGAATCGTTTTGAAAAATAGCTGCGTTTTAGTTAACTACATTTTTTTTCTGAGTTGGATTCTCACTTTGTTGCCCACACTCACAGCCACCACTGCCTCTACCTGCCGGGCTCAGGCGATCCTTCCACCTCAGCCTTCCAAGTAGCTGGAACCGCAGGTGCGTGCCACCACGCCTGGCTAACTTTTTTATTCATTGTAGAAACAAGGTTTCGTCAAGTTACCAGGCTGGTCTTGAACCCCTAGGCTCAGGCAATCCTCTCGCCTCTGCCTTAGTTATTACTGTTTATTAAAAGATGGGTGTTTTGTACGTACACACACATACACACACACACACACACACACACGTCTGTGGATACACACACACATGTGTGTATGTGTGAACTCTTAAATTAATCCCAGATCAGGAGGGAGCATGGTAGGTCAGGCAGCTGTTATTCCAGGTTGCTTTTTTAGGCTTGTTGCCATGGGATAGAGCTGGGATCAGAAGGTAGCAGGAGGAAGAGGGAGTGAGTAACAACTGGGTAGGACTTGGAGAGAGACTGCTGTCCCTTTCTTCCTTTATCTTATGGGTAATTGATCTGCTATTACTGAAATGTTTTATTTTCTGCCCGGAGAAGCTTCTGTTGTTAGTAGTTTTGCAGTTTCCCAAAATAGGGGAAATGAAGAGAACTATACAGGAAAACGTGCCTTTGAGAGGAGAAACTAAGTGCCTTGGCCTCATCTTTTCTACTTAATGGATTTTTGATAGAGTGTTTTTAAGTGTCTCTTTATACATTTTGCTACTGGGTACATCAAGTAGGTATTCACTTGTAATATTTAGTTTGCTTTTTTATGAAAAGAAAGTCTATTTCTTGACTGGTATTCTGTGTTCTCTGGTTGTGTTTGAGGTGTTGGAGTGGCCTGGGTTTCTTTTTTGTCTGCTGGCTTACCATGTGGCTAGTTTCCATAGGCGATGTACTCGGGTCCCCTTAGGGAGCCTGAATTCAAGTCTTCGGGAACTTTTATTGATGAAGAGATTGTAAAGACTGTCAGGAAACCAATTTTAAAAATAGGGTCATCAGAATTAGAGGGAGATTATCCCCGGTAGAAGGGAGCTGGGAATGGAGGCTGCTTGCTTGTCATTCAGCAGCAATTTCTAGTGCACCCAAAGATTCCCAAGCAAACTCAAGATACCCAACAAGAAAACTTGTTTTAGTAACGTGGATGCCAAGGTTGTGCGTATCAAGAAACATATTGCTCCAGGGATATTACATACTGGCTGAAACATTTGGAAGTTACTTTTTGAAAATGGTTATGTTTGTATTAAAATCAACCTCACCTTCTATTTTCAGCCATCCATTTCAGTAGGTTTTGTTGAGGGATAGCATGGGAAGTTTATCTACTCTCAGAAATAGTATACCAGAAGTGTGGGTTTTGTACATATTAATAACCTTGTTTTTTCCTCTGCAAAGTTACTGCTTGTTTGAAGTGAGGTGGTTTTGTATCTTTTTAAGCATTTTAATAAAGTGGTACATATTGTAAGTTTTTGCTCTTACCTCTGTTTCAAATTCTCTGAATGCGACCTACCTCCCTAACCCTGTCCCTTTGCAGTCACTGTTAAGCTTTTTGTATGTTCTTTCAGATAGTCTATATGCATGTTCAATATTAAGACTCTTTTTATTTTCACCCTGAAAAGGTTTACACAAAAGGTAACAGGTTATACATACTGTTTTGCCCTTTGCTTTTTTCCACTTCATTTAAATTAGCAAGTTTTCCATATAGTAAATAGATGACTTGCTCATTCTTTTTTCTTTTTACAGTATTATAGTGATACATTATATGGATATACTGTATTTACTTAGCCAGTCTCTAATCAATGCATATTTTAGGTGGTTTCTTTTGCTACTACAAATAATACTGTGTGAATAACCTTGTACATATGACTATCTGCGTATGTGTATTCATAAATTATCTTCCCAGTAGTGGAATTGCTGGGTCAAGGGTATGATTTATGATTTTGTGGGGTTTTTTTGTTTTGTTTTGTTTTGTTTTGAGGCACGTTTTCTGTCATCTAGGCTGGAGTGTAGTGGTAAGATCACAGTTCACTGTAGCCTTGAACTCCTGGACTCAGGCAATCCTTCTGCTTTGGCCTCCTGAATAGCTGGGACTACAGGCACGTACCACCACACCTGGATAATTTTTTGATTTCTTAGAGAGATGGGGTCTCACTGTGTTGCCTAGGCTGATCTCAACCTTGGCCCAAGTGATCTTCCTGTTTCAGCCTCCCAAAATGCTGAGATTACAGGAGTGAGCCACTGTACTGGCCAGTTTTTTGCTTCTGTTTCGCAGGGCTATAGGGACCAGATGAGAATTGTAATTTGGATGAATATTGTCATCTTGTCCTCCATAGGGGTTGTACCAGTTTGCCCATCCACTAGCAATGGCTAGAATGACTCTTTTCCTGCTGCCCTGTTATTGAGTATGCTATTAAATGTTTGGATTTTGGCCAATTTAGTAGATGAATATTTTATCTCAGTAGTTTTAATTTGCATGTTTCCAATGAGTGACCTTCAAACTTTAAAAACTAAAAAGTTTCAGCTGAGGCCTCAGGTATGATACACTTCTTTATATATATGTATTTTTGTTTCCATATACTGCCAGTTACTAGCTCTTTGCCAGTGATATGAAGAGTAGTAAATATTTTTTCCAGTTTGACATTTACCTTTTGATATTGTTCATGTTTTTTTTTTTTTAAGTTTTTGGGTCATGTATAGGTTTTTGATGTTTATGTAGTCAGATTCATCAGAGTTACCTTTTATGACTAGAATTTTGAGTCAGGAAGACCTTGTTTACTCCAAAGGGGAAATTATCTTACATTTCCCTTAACTATTGATTCTGTTTTTCCTGTATAAATCTCCAACCCCTTTGAAGTTGCTTTTGGTGCACTGAGTGGATCCAGCTATATTTTTTTGCAGATGACTCTAATTGTCCTAAAATACTTAATGAATAATTCATGTTCTCTCCAATGATCAGGTCATATTCAGAATGAATTTTAATTAGAATGTCCTTCAAATGTTTTGCATAGATGATAGAAAGAATAAATGAGTAATAAAAAAGGTAACATTTTCTATTCTTAATTTACTTTTAGTTGATAACTACCAAATTGTAGTTATCCGTAGTACCTACAAATTGTAATAAACTTTCCTTAAACTTTTCTATGACATCGTTAGAGTTTAGTGTAGATTATCCTTAAGGTTTGTCTATCACAACGTTTTTTTTTTTTTTGAGTTGGAGTCTCACTTTACTGCCCAGGCTGGAGTGCAGTGGCACGCTCATGGCCACTGCAGTCTTGACCTACTGGACTCAGGTGGTTCTTCCACCTCAGCCTTCCAAGTATCTGGAACTATAGGCATGTACCACCACGTCCAGCTAATTTTTTCATTTGTTGTAGAGACAAGGTCTCACCAAGTTACCCAGGCTGGTCTCGAGCCCCTGGGCTCAGGCAGTCCTCTCACATTGGCATCCCAAAGTGCTGGAATTACAGGCTTGAGCCACCACGCCCAGCCAATGTTTTTTCTTAATTAAGAAAGATGTATTAAATTTTCTTAATTAAGAAAATATATTGTGAAGAACGCAACAGGCAAGACAGCCACGAGAGTGTTTGCTGTCTGCAACTACTTTTTTTTAAGAGACCAGATCTTGCTCTGTTACCCAGGCTAGAATGCAGTGGCACAGTCATTTCTCACTGCAGCCTCTAAGACTCAAACAGTCCTTGGTCTTCATCCTCCTTAATTGCTGGGACTAAAGGCATGCACTACTATGCCCAGCTGATTTTTTATTTTTTTGTATGGGCTCTTGCTCTTGCCTAGGTTGGTATTGAACTCCTGGCCTCAAGTGATCCTCCCATCTCACCCTCCCAAAGTGCTGCGATTACAGGTATGAGCCACCACACCTGGCCTACCAAGACTACTTTTAGTTGGCACCTGGGGTGTTTCATGCCACTGAAGTAACTTATCATCTGAATTCTCTTTCCTTATAGGCCTTAATTAGCTAACTCGAGGACAGAAGGAGAGGGTAGAAGAGATAAGAGGTTCTGTACTGTGGTTCAGCATTGCACCAGTGGATACTGCTTGTGCTGACTGAAATTGGATAGGTCTCGTTAGTTTTCATTGGTTTAAACAAATTCGGAATCAAGATTAAAAAAACAGAGCGAGGGTCTGTAAGCAGATCTCTATTCTACTCAATTCACATTGTTTCTGTAGTACTTCCTATTGTTAAATATTTCACTCTGTTTTGTTAGGCCAATTTTTTCCAAATCCTGTTATCTCCATATTGTCAAAGAAGACCTATTTGTAGCATTTGAAAAGTCACAGATCTTCGTGTGTCTTGTATATTGTGACTTAAGAAAATACATGACTTTAAGCTTTTTAAGCAGTGAGATTTAAAGTGGCATAGTATCGATCACAAAAGCATCTATATACCTTTAAAAAAGTAAATACGTTCATGTTTGAGATGCAGGGTGAGGCAATCGTTATTGTCCGTCACATATTAGATCCTGTATACTAAGTCATTTTAACCAAGCCCTAGATGAAGCAAAGCAAAATGATGCCAGAGAGAATCCCTGCCCATATGCAGGTGCTGACTTAATGGGATAGACAACCATTGCAAGAACGTTTCATGAGTATTAGGACAGGGAGTTACAGGAGTATCGTGTGATCAGTCGACGGTGAATCCAACCTGCTCTGCAGACCTGGCTGAGTACGTGACATCTAAGCTGATCTCTGAAGAGGATTAAGTTAGGATTGTAGGCGAGAAAATCAACTAGGAGGCAATTTCAGGATTTAGGAAGTAGCTAACCTGATTCTGAATTAGGACAGAGGCTTTAGAGATAGGAATGAAGAGATTGATTTTACATAGAAATTCCTAAGTCTTATTACTTGATGACTGTGGGTGTAGGGAAAGAGAGAACTTAAGGATGACCTGGTTTTCGTTCTTTTCTTTTCTTTTTGAGTTGGAGTCTCACTCTGTTGCCCAGGCTGGAGTGCAGTGGCACACTCCTGGCCACCCCAGCGTCGACCTTCTGGGCTCTGGTGATCCTTCCGCCTCAGCCTTCCAAGTAGCTGGAACTACAGACACACACTACCATGCCTGGCTCATTTTTTATTTATTGTAGAGATGAGGTCTCGGCAAGTTGATTGGGCTGGTCTCGAACCCGTGGGCTCAGGCTATCCACTCATCTCGGATTCCCAAAGTGCTGGAATTACAGGCTGAGCCACCAACCCCGGCTGATTACCTGGTTTTCTAGGTGGGAAGTGGTTTTGTTTCACAGAAATAGGGAATCTAGGAGGCACAGGTGTACAGAGGGAACACTCAAATCAGCTTAGAGTTTGAAACAAATATCTGAGTAGAGATGGCCCATGGGCATTCAAATTTGAGCCTGAAGATTGGGATACAATGTCAAACATGCATCTCAAACATGAACATATTTACTTTTTCAAACGTATGTAGATGCTTTTGTGATCAATACTATACCAATTTAACAATTCAGATATGGAGATATTGATGATAAGCTGTCATCTTAAGAGTGATAATTAAAGCTATGAGAGTAGATGTGGTTGTCCAGGAAGTGCGTGTGGAATAAGAACAAGGCTGAAGGTAAAATAATTTTGGGAACATCAGCATTTAAGGGATGGAAGATTCTAATTATGGCCATTGCTTGAGCAATTCCTCTTTACCTAGATTCCTATTCAGGCTCATCACCTAATCAGATCTCATTAATTCTTCAGTGTTTTAGTTGAAACATACCATCATGAATCTATTTCTTCTATTTCCTCTAAAGATTTTTTAAAAAAGGAATTCACTGGTAGCGGTATTTATTTTTAATCATAATCAAATACTATTTGAGAGATTCTCAGATTTTTGGCATGGTTGACTGGTTCCTGTTTTTAAAAATACATTTCTTTTTGTTTAGAAAGCTGGCGTTTGGATGGGTAGGTGTTTTCAGATTGTCATATTGAACACTTGCTATGTCAGTTGTATGCTAGATGTTAGAGATAAAGAAGTAAGACATAGCTCCTGGTATTAGAGTACCACCAACTTAATGGGGAAAACAGACAACTGAGTGGATGTTTTATGAAGTTCATAGCTTCCACTATTCTTCTGAATGTAAATTGAAATCAATTTATTGTTAAATTAACCTTATTTCCTTCCCATTGTGACTTGAACTCAGCTGGAGAAGAGCAAAAAATTTCTAGGCAAAGGTTTTTCATGTTGTTTGAAATTATACTTGGTGTGTATATAAAACTTTTCTTTTTCTTTTTGAGTCAGGATCTCATGCTGTCACCTAGGCTAGAGTGCAGTGGCACAATCATGGTTCACCACAGCCTTGACCTCCTGGATTCAGATGATCCTTCTGCCTCAGCCTCCTGAGTAGCTGGGACTACAGGCGTGCGCCATCATGCTTGGCTAATTTATTTATTTATTTATTTTGTAGAGATGAGGTCTTGCTATATTGCCCAGGCTGGTCTCAAACTCCTGAGCTCAAACAGTCCTACTTTGGCCTCCCAAAGTGTTGGGTTACAGGCACGAGCCACCATGCCCAGCCTAATTTTTTAATTTAACATTTTTTCATGTTATTATAAAGTTCTTCAGAAAAAACGTTTTTTACTTGCATATAAAACGTATGGATGTACCAGAGTTTTATTCTCTTATTGCCAGACATTTATTTCACTTTCCACTATTTCATTATAAGTAGTACTGTAATGAGCATTCATATTTGTTCATTACTCTTAGGCACTTCGAATGTTTTCTTAGAGTCATTTTACAGAAGTGAAGTTATGAGACAGGAGTATGTACCTTTTCAAGACTCCTAATATACGCTGACAAATTCCTTTTCCTAAGGACCTTCGCTGTACTTTTACTAACAATGCATGAGAGTACTCATTTTCCATGCCCAGATTGTTACTTTTTCCTTTTTTGTTGATAATTTTTTAGTTTGGTAAAAATAGTATCTTGTTTTTAGTAATGTGTTTATTAGTGAAGATACATTCATTATTATTATTAAATTGTATCTTATTATATAGATGTGGGTTACCAGTAATGATTAATTACACAAGTAGGCTGCTTGCAGGTGAAGTTTGGGCCTCCAACTGGCCCCCACTCCCCCTGGTAATGGACCAGGTACCCTTTGCGTTGTTAAATGCCTCCCAACCGCCAATAAACATGTTATAAGTATAATTATATTTCTTCCAACTATCTTATCTCCTTTAGTGAGCAATTACATATTCTTGTATCTTTCATGATATAATCGATTTAGAAGGTACTCTTCTTAGCATTTATGTTTTTTAGGGCAAGGAGATCCTGGTTTTTTAGTCTTAAGACTGTTGAAACTTTTCAGGCTGGGCATAGTGGCTCAGGCCTGTTAGCCCAGCACTTTGGGAAGCCGAGGTGAGAGGATTGCCTGAGCCCGTGGATTCGAGACCAACCTGGGCAACTTGGTGAGACCTCATCTCTACAAAAAAAAATTAACTTGGTGTGGTGGCGTGCACCTGTAGTTCCAGCTACTTCGAAGGCTGAGACAGAGGGCTTGCTTGAGCCCAGCAGGTCGAGGATGCAGTGGCCGTGAGTGTGCCACTGCACTCCAGCCTGGGCAACAGAGTGAGACTCCAACTACAAAAAAAAAAAAAAAAAAAGACTTGAAGCTTTTCTACCCATGTTCCCTTCTAAAAACTGGTAAAATACTGGGGGTGCCAAAAAATGCAAACACATTTTAAGCGATATTATCTGCATACTAATTTTAGTTTGCTGTAGTCAGAAGTGCCTGGATGCTGACAGCAACCACTTTGAGCACCTCTTGTAATTGCAAAAGCCAAACATGACTTGTATTCATCCTTTGTTATCGGTATATATTGAGTGTTACAGTTTTAATGCAGTTTTTCCCATTTTTGAAGTGTCTATGCTTTTTTGGCATATGTAACAAAATTAGCCATCTTAACCATTTTTAAAAACTTTTTAAAAATAGAGGTGATCTTGTTATGTTCCCAAGGCTGGTCCTAGCCTCAAGCCATCCTCCCATCTCTGCCCCACAAAGTGCTGGGATTATAGGTGTGAACCACCACGCCTGGCCGTTAACCATTTTTACCTGGATAAAACCACTTATAGCCGGCTCGGTGGCTCAGCCTGTAATCCCGCGCCTTTGGGAGGCTGAGGTGAGTGGATTGCCTGAGCCCGCGGGTTCGAGACCCACCTGGGCAGGTGAGACCTCATCTCTACAATAAATCAAAAAATCAGTCGGGCGTGGTAGCACATGCCTGTAATTCCGGCTACTCGGAAGGCTGAGGCGGAAGGATCGCTGGAGCCCAGCAGGTCGAGGCTGTGGTGACTGGGAGCGGCCACTGCACTCCAGTCTGGGCGACAGAGTGAGACTCCAACTCAAAAAAAAAAAAAAACCACTTATACACTTTCTTACATGTACAATTCAGTGGCATTAAGTACATTCACATTGTTGTACAACCATTGGCATCATCCTGCTCTCTTCATCATTTTGATTATTTCTGGCATAACATTGACTTAAATTTACTGGTGTTGCCTGTCGCATTGTTAGTGCACTATGTCTTTTGGTTACTGTTTTGTTTTCTAATAATTTTATTGACTCATCTGGGCGAGGAAACACTATCTAGATGCAAAAGTGGAGATTTCCAGTTTATTTTGGGTCCTTGGTTGTTGCTCATAATTTAGGATTATTTTAATACTTTTGCTAGCATGAGTTGTAATTTTCCCTAACCTTACTATTTTATCCAACCAGGATTGATACACATCTGCCACTTCATGCTTGTCACATGGGGCCCTGTGCTTTTTATACGATTTGTTTTTGTTCACTAGACACATCCCTCCTCAGAAGTTCTTATCCACGAGGATAGGGGCTGTGTCTCTGTCTCGGTCTCTGTCTCTGTGTTTTGACAGAGGGACAGAGACTCTGCTGTGGGAAGGAGCCTGACTTGCCCAAGGAACAACTGGGAGGCCTGGGTGGCTGGAACACGGGAGCCAAGGGACAGTGGTACGAGATAAAGTTGCAGAGGGCAGCAGGGGCCAGATGCTGCAGGGCCTGGAAGAGTTTGGTTCCTGTTGTACTGTTAGAACTCTTGAGGGGTTTGGATTGGAGCTGATGGGGGGATGGGGTATAATGTACCCTGGCTGTTAGTTGGAGAAATCGTTTATAGAGGAATCAGAGTGGAAGCTGGGAGATGTGTTGGGGAGTGATTTGTTATCCAGGCGGCAGTGTCCTGCCGATTCATTTCCTATTTTACTTTATTTTACTAAATCCATATTGTGACCATCTGTAGCACAACTGAAGATGACTGGCCAGGGTTACTCCACCAGAAAGTTAAGCTTATCGGAACATATAAACATCGGAACCATAGCTTCATTGCTGTCATACTTGAACCAAGCTGAGCAACTCCAGGCTAAATATAGTTTGCATATGAATCTCAAAAGTGTACTGTCAGCTGTCTGGACATCCATTAAAGTTCACGGAACTTTAATTATAAATGATTTAGTGAATTCAGAAATATTCCTGGCCAGGCTTGGGGGCTCAGCCTGTAATCCCCGCACTTTGGGAGGCTGAGGTGAGTGGATTGCTTGAGCTCATGAGTTCGAGACCTGCCTGGGGAACTTGGTGAGACCTCGTCTCTATAATACATCAAAAAAATTAGCCGGGCGTGGTAGCGTGTGCCTGTAGTTCTGGCCGCTTGGAAGGCTGAGGCAGAAGGATCGCTGGAGCCCAGCAGGTCGAGGCTGCGGTGGCTGGGAGTGTGCCACTGCACTCGTCTGGGCGACAGAGTGAAACTCCAACTCAAAAAAAAAAAAAAAAATTCAATATTCCTCTTCCTATGTTATATATGTCTGGTCATTTATAATACTGAAATACAAAGCAACACATTTGCTAATTCCTCCTAACTGCATGCATGTTTTATTAGCATCATACTTCTAGTAATAGATTAGCTTCAGTGCATAGATGAGATTTGAGGGCTTTGTGCACATTTTTGGGCATATTATATTCTGGCATGTGTTATTCTTGGTGAATATGAATATTTTAGCTGGTGTCTCAGGTTACAGGTGGTATCGTTCCTCTGGAAAGCTGCCTCTAATTTGCCAGGACTAAAGGAGAGTTCCTCTTTTTTTTTTTTTTTTTTGAGTTGGGATTTCACTCTGTTGCCCAGGCTGAGCTCAGATCACAGCTCACCTCCTGGGCTCAGCCTCCCGAGTAGCTAGGACTACAGGTGCAAGCTGCCATGCCCAGTTAATCTTTTTTTTTTGGCAAGAGACAGGTTTTGCTATGTTACCAAGGTTAGTTTGTAACTTCTAGGCTCAAACAGGTGGTCTGCCTTGACCTCCCAAAGTGCTGGGGTCACAGGTGTGAGCCAGTGTGCCTTGACCCTCTTTATGCTTGGCACTTTATGCCCTCCCCTCTGCCAAGCATCTGTCATGCTGAATTATATGGCGCTCTGGGGACAGTGCTCAAGGTTGGGGAAATTGAGTGAGAACACAGGATTCGGGGAAGCAAACTCAAGGGAATTGAGACAGGAATGAAATTTCTTTAAAGTCTGTTGAATCTTCTGTTTCACTCCTTGATACAGTTTTGTTTACATGTGAAATACTTTCCGAAATAGTAAAATTGGCATTACAGGAAGCTATACATGTTGCTAATGTGTGGCTTCACCTGTTTCTCAGCATGTGGTTACCTTCTCTAGCCTGAAGAGTTACAGTTCTATTCTACTCTGTACTTTAATCTAGTTTTTTCTCGGCTTAGGGGATCACACCACTACCTACTTAGTTACATTTTTTTAAGTTTTAAAAAATCATATATTTTCTTTGTGAATTTTGAAAAGAGTTCAGCTTAGACTTCTTAGCTCTTGAGTTTCGTATGTGACCAATACCCTGCCTGTCTCAGACCCCCCCCCAAGCTTGGCCTTCGCTCCTTTTGGGGCCTTCCTTATTTTGACACTGCATGGCTCTAGCTTTCATTTTGCCTCTGCTGTTTTGATCTCTCTTCTTGGCTATTTACTTTTCCTCCCACGAAATATGAAAGGTTATCTTCTTCGTCTTGTTCCTTTCTGACACCCTACTCCTGAAGCATTTGCTACAGTTCTTAAACTCACAACTCTGCGGCTAACTCCAGACCCAGGTCTTCAGCCTGGTCCTCTTTGGTGCAGTCCATCCGAGCAGCTGCATAGCTGCCTTGTAGGTTGTCTGAGTTCCTTCTATGCTTGCAGCTTCTGTTGGTAATCGCCCTGGGTTTGCAGTCTTTCGGCTCGAAGCCTAGTCACTAGGCTTCGTTTCCTCATGCCTCACATGCGTGCTCCTGAGTCCCCAGATCCTGGTGCACAGCAGGCATGGACTGCACAGCCATCCTTCTCTTATCTCAGGTTCTGCAGTGTGTCTTGCCTTTTGTATCTTGTTCCTCCATCCCCGTTGTCACCACCGTGGTCCAGGCTCTATAACTCCTTTGGGTTATTTGTGGAGACACCTTACTGATCACCCAGTGTCCAAGTCCACCTCCCTCCTCCCAGCCCTATGACTAATCTTGTTAAAACATAACCTCTCAACACCCAGCTGAAATCTCTAGGGGCTCCCCATGGTGCCCTTCTTGCTGCCTTCTTACGTGGACACTCTGCTTTGACACACCTTCTTGCCGCCGTTGATGTAACCCCTTTCTTCCGAGTCCCCACTCTTACCCTTGAAACTCGCCTGCCTTTCTGGGACTGCCTTTCATTTTCTATCTGACAGAATGTAGTCTGTGGAAACGCCATGAAGATCATTTGTACTTTAAACATGCTGTCATTGTGATTTCGTCGTGCCTTCGTCATGTCTTGAGAATCAGCAGGGCAGAGCTGGCAGAGTCGGAAGCGTAAATTCCAGGGCTGCACTGGCAGCCTTCACATCCCAATTCCGCCTCTTATTATTCCAGACCTTGAGCTGGTTAATTGACCTGAGTCTCATTTGCCTTATCTATAAACAGGGAGCAGTAATACTACCTATTTTGCAGGGCTGTTATGAGGAATCAGTGAGTTAATGGATGTTAGGAATGCTGAAAAACACTGCCCGGTACTGCAGAGATGTTTGTTATTATTACTGCATGTTAAAGATTTACCCTGTTCCATAAGCTTCTTAAGCATAGGGAATGTTTTCTTCTTTGGATGCCCTCTCAGAATCTAGCTTGGTGCCTCACATGTAGTAAACATTCAAGTAAGTATTTATTCAATGGAATGGACATTTACTGAAAAGTTCAGTTGTCCCACAGCAGCTATTTTAAATTTTGAAATAAAGTTGTTTAAGCTTGTATAGGGTAGTTTCAGAGTCATAAAGTGAAGTCTCAGAGTTTTTCTGGCATAATTTAATAGAGTATACTGCTTCCTTGTTTAATTACACAGGTTGGATTAAAAAACTGTATCGTTAAAAAGTATGTAGATACTTTAGACAAAATCATATAATAATGATGATATTGTAAACCCATGAGTACTAAAACATAAGACACAAACTTTGACCACTAAGAATCATATTGGATAACAATTTACATGCAATAGAGACAACCTTCTAGTCAGAAGCATCCCAGAGTAGAACTATCCAGTCACGATGTATAATTTTCAGAAACACTAGTGTTAAGCCTCATTCTGGGATTTTTATATGTATGCATTTGGCTTTTGTAACATTTAATGGAGTTTTTGAGTAACTCTTAGAATTGAGAGATATCCAGGATTAAAATTTGCTGTTGGTCTTAATAAACTGTAATACATTGCAAATTGTCATGATTTTCAAGTTTAAATATTTGATGTCATTTTGGATATTAGTTTTATTTTATGTTAAAGAAATGGTAAACATTATCATTGGGGTAGACATTTCATTTAAATTATTTTAATCAATTTGCTTGAGACTTTTAATAGGGACTTAAGAAAACTCTTAAAACTAGACTACAGGTGAAATATAGAGTGATATTTGGCTTCTATGGGAAAAAAAGAAGTATTCACTTAATACAGGCTTAATTTTTCCGACTCCAAGAGGAGAAAAACTGATTTTTCACTAATAGACAAAAATCTGACTAAGTGACTGAAGGTATTTTATTTCCTTTGATAATAGCAAATAAAGTGGGGTTTTTTCCCCCACCTGTTTGTCTTACAGGGATTTTGAAGCATCAGACAAAGAGCCATTTGCAAATGTTCTGAGGTTCCTGTTATGACCTCCCATAGCTCAAATTCCCATTAGGTAGTCATTACTTATAATAAAGTCCAGGTGTATTATCTTGCATATTTGACATATTAAAATTTCTATCTTTTAATGTTAATATGTTCTAAGATTTAATGTATTCTTATCTTTTTGTAAATATATTTTAAATTTTTTAATGGTAAAATATCCTAAGTATTTCTAGCCGAAATAAAAATGTAGATGTATTCAAGAATCTATAAAATTCGGTTTTGTAATGGATCAGTATTTAAGTAGAAGGAGGAAAGGTATCAGGTAGTTGTAATGAAATATTCATCAACTGTAAAGTGACCTCATCAACTCACCAAGTCTAATCTCTTTTTCTGTTTCATTTGTCTGTACAACCTCCGTGTTGAAACACTAAGACATGAGCTATGAACTTCTCTGTGCTCTCTGCTTTAAAGTTGAAAATATTGAAAGACTTTTATATTCTAAATTATACTCATTCTCCCCACCCATCCACCCTCCAAAATTGAAGAAAATTATTGGGGCACCCTGATAATTTACATTCCTATTAGTAATGACAACAATATGGAAATTCAAAGGTATTTATGTATGGCATCCTGTTGTTTTGGTGGGAATCATTTTTTTCCCTTTCTCTTCTGTCTTGTCAACTTTAGATGTGTAGATTCCAAATTAGAGTCTCAACAGACTTCTAGAATCTTTCATCTTTAACTGTGTCAATCTCCCTGTCCTCCCTTTTTTTCTGTGTACTTTAGGATATCTTTGTGGGAACATTGGAAGCAATCAGAAGGCTCTAGGAAGTGAAAGTGCTAAAATTGCAACCTTTATATTAGTATTAAATGGTAACCTGAAAATTGTTGTTTGCTGGTATGTTTGTTATGTAAATCTTGTTTGTATTTTTATCTTCAAATTTCAAAATATTTAATATGCCCATATTAACATTTCTCTAACAATGGAGGGCTATAATTTGGCTCAAGCAAGGCTTGCATCATGTAAGATGGCCACTCTTACTTGAATTCACTCTTCTTTGTTTCTTGATTCTTATGGCCATTGTTGTTGCAACTATCAATTAAACAGATTCTGAATACTTTTTGTGAGCCAAGCACTATGGAAATTCAAGGGAGATTTATCGCGGTCCTTGCTTTAAATAGTTTTATTGCATATAAAAACTTACGGATGTGAAATAATTATAATAATTTTGAAAAGAGCAGATCATTAAAAATTAGGTCAAAAAGCGTAGCCTGGTCAGGCTCGGTGGCTCAGCCTGTAATCCTGCACTTTGGGAGGCTGAGGTGAGTGGATTGCCTGAGCCTGCGGGTTTGAGACCCGCCTGGGCAATTTGGCGAGACCTCATCTCTACAATAAATTAAAAAAAAAAAAAATAGCCAGGCATGGTAGCACGCGCCTGTAGTTCCAGCTACTTGGAAGGCTGAAGCAGAAGGATCACCTGAACCTAGCAGGTTGAGGCTGCGGTGGCCGAAGCGGCCACTGCACTCCAGTCTGGGCGACAGAGTGAGACTCCAACTCAAAAACAAAACAAACAAACCAAAAAAAAGTACCCTGTACATGGAAGAAGAGCCAAGTTGATTCAGAATAACATGGTTGGACTCACTGAAGTAGGAAGGATTTGGAAGCTAGCCTGGATTTGAATCTTGGTTCCATTACTTACTAGCATGGGCGCTTGGTCAGCTAACTCAGAATCTGCCACAATTTCTTCGTCTGTCAAATGGGGATGATAATGTAACCTAGCAACTGGGATTGGTGTGACTTATGGCCTTTCTTAACTGGGGTTTCTGGAGAAAATTAAGCCGTAATGAGCTAAGACATTTATTGTATGAATGAATACAGTAGATTTTTGTGACTCTGAAATGGCACAAGTCATGGACCATCCTTGGGAGATTGGACAAAGCAGCCACTTGATCATTTTTTTGTGTGCAGTGGGTTCAAATGAGGAACCCTAGTTAAGGATTAAATGAGTTAATAATAAATAATAAATAATAAGACCTGAAAGGGTTAAGCCTATTGTTGTTGTTTCACTCTGAAAAATGAAGAGGATTTAATTATTCAGAAGTAAAGGAGTTTTCAGGCTGAGAGAAGTCAAGTAAAGGTTATCTGAAAGTGTTTTCCATCTTAAGTATCCAATTACTTTGTGTCTCTGGGACCAAATGGAACCGGAAAAGTCAACAATTCATCCATCAATCAGAAAGGGATCCAACATTTGGAAGGAGGATAACACATAGAAATAAATGCTTCTTAATGAGCATATTAGCTATATCAAAATCATCTAAATTTACAAATATATTGAAACAGACAAAAATAGTGATTAACATATAGCATTAAGGTAGGTAAATTGACACTTTGTTGCATATAAAGGCAAGTTGGTGAGAGCCTTTTTTGATCTCCTGTGACACGTGAGAACAATTTTAGGTAGGCTTAGTACTAAGAGTTGGCTTTTGAGTATAAAGATCATTGATGACTTTGGAGACCAATGGAGTGTCAGCCCACAGCACCTGTGTTAGTACCCCCGCTTCCTCACACACATTAGTTTCTTCCCCCTTTCTCTTGCCAGTAGGATTCTCACTCTGTTGCCCAGGCTGGAGTGCAGCGGCACGCTCATGGCCACTGCAGCCTCTACTTACAGGGCTCAGGTGATCCTTCTGCCTCAGCCTTCCAAGTAGCTGGAACCACAGGTGCGCGCCACCACACCCAGCTAATTTTTTGATTTATTGTGGAGATGAGGTCTCACCAAGTTGCCCAGGCTGGTCTTGAACCCCTGGGCTCAGGCAGTCCTCTCACCTCTGCCTCCCAAAGTGCTGGTATTACAGACATGAGGCACCGTCCCTGACCACATTAGTTTCAATATGCTATTTATAAATGTATGTCGCTTTGATACAGGTAATTTTAGGACACTTATGTTTTCATGTTTTACCACAGTGGACTCCTGCCTCGTTATCCTACATTTTGGGTCCTTTTTCCCTGCATTTATCTGGCATCTCCCTGCCATGATCATTTTCTTTCATCCGCTCCACTTGATTCCTAGCCTCTGGGACCAAGTCTGACCTTAGAGAGGATTTAGCTGTCCGGTTCATTACCGGGATTCTCAGTTGTTGCTAGTTTGACGCTTCATCTTTCAGTATGTGTAACTGGCATGTACTTTATTCCAGTGATTCCTACCTTGCCCTCCAACTCAAGTACCTGGGCTACTTTCATTTCTCTTTGCAGAGTCCTTGGTTTGATACTGGAATGGACTCTCTCTGATATGTCATATTTGCAGCGTCCTATCTGTCAGTATGTCAGTTAATTCATACTGAAACTTCCTCATGCCAATTGCTTGCTTAATGATTAACTTGCCTGTCAGGGCTTTTTCTGTTTTCTAGTTACTCAGTTTTCCCTCACTGCCTACTGCTGGTTTACCACCTCGCAATTTCTAGTTCGAGATCCTTCTCCCTTGCAGTCTAACTGCAGGAACCTCTGGCACAGCCTAGAAAGCGACAACAGCGGGGAGTGTAATCTTCATAAAACTGTTCTGGCATGTGAAAGAGCCTGTAATCCCGCACCTTGGGAGGCTGAGGTGGGTGGATTGCCTGAGCCCGCGAGTTTGAGACCAGCCTGGGCAACTTGGCGAGACCTCATCTTTACAATAAATCAAAAAATTAGCCGGGCGTGGCAGCGCACGCCTGTCGTTCCAGCTACTTGGAAGGCTGACGCGGAAGGATCGCCGGAGCCCAGCAGGTCGAGGCTGCAGTGGCCGGGAGCGGCCATCGCACTCCAGTCTGGGCGACAGAGTGAGACTCCAACTCAAAAAAAAAAGAAAGAGCCAGCTGAATGAATGCCATAGGATATATGAAATGAAGTAAGGCCATAGAAAAAATCCAGAAAGTTTTAGCATTAACCCAGATGGAGGCTGTAGTTTAGAAGTTTTAAGGTGAGGTGAGAAGAGCGAGGGAGCCTAGTTAGGGAGAGATGTTACCTGTTGATGGTGAGGTAAATTGTGATGGCTTAAAGACAATGAAAAGCAGGTCTATATGGGGAATGGATATGTAGGTAATGCAGAATGAATGCAAGGGCTCTTGACCAGCTATGGAATAAGTTTGGTCCTATCTGGCTCCCATAACGTTTGGAAGCCCAGAAACAGACTGGCTAATAATTAGCCAAGTATGTATATGAGGTTTTTTGTTTGTTTTTGTTTTTGTTTTTGTGTGCTTTTTTTTAAAGGATCATTTTCCAGAAGGGATTAAAGACAGCTTACAAAGATATATCTAGCACGACAAAATTAAGTGTATATATTTTGGCAAGGGAGAAAAAAAGGTTAAAAAGAGTAAGATGGGACTCAGAATGCACATAATAACCAGACTGCATATGAGTTGGCTTTAAAATGGACCATGAATGAACTGTGAGCTTTTTAGTAGTCAGTTGCTAAAACAGAAATAATAATTAACAGATTCTAAGCCTGTAAACAAATGAATTGCCTAGGTAGGCTAAGTATAAGAATCCCTGGCATTGAGAAAATATTTGCCCAGGGTCTTTCCTGGGTGTTTATAAAATAATGAAAATGGGGTGATGCTTTCGGTCCAGTAAGAACAGTCCTAGGAAAAATCAGTCTTGACGATAGGAAAGTTAGTTAATAGCTGTGCATCATTTTTCCAGGTGTTTGAACTCTATAGATGTTGTAAAGAGGGCAGAATTAGATTGGATTTGAGCCAATTAGAGTAAGATTAACTTCATTAACAATGAAAACACACAACTATAGCTTGTCATATAAGTACAATTTTATAGGAAGTAGTTATAAACTAGACTTTTTTTTTTTTAATTTTTTTTTTTTGAGGCGGCATCTCACTGGAGTGCAGCGGCCACTCCCGGCCACCGCAGCCTCGACCTGCTGGGCTCCGGCCATCCTTCCGCCTCAGCCTTCCAAGTAGCCGGAATTACAGGCATGCGCTACCACGCCCGGCTGATTTTTTTATTTATTGTAGAGATGAGTTCACCCGCGGGCTCAGGCCATCCACTCACCTCAGCCTCCCAAAGGCGTGGGATTACAGGCTGAGCCACCGAGCCCGGCTTAGACATTTTAAAATATCAATTTATCGCTAGTCATCAAGGAAGTCTAGAGATACATCATGGCTTTCCTTGGGCTCACCTGGGTACATTCAGATTTTCAGAACTTTGTCAGCTATCAGGTGGCTTCAGCACAAACAAAAGGAAATAATAGAGAACACTTTCTTGAAAAATGTTCTGAAGGAATCCAGTTTCTAGCATATTATGCAACCAAATAACTTGGTGAACCTAAGAACACAGGGCGGTATGGTTCAGGGAGTTGGTAGATAGTGATACAGGAGTGAATGTAACTATGCCTAATTCTAAAGATTGAAATTGAATTGTCATTTCCGATGAGGAAGAGATTTCTCATCTCAAAACTAATTAAGGGATTTTTACCTTGACTGCAGTTTTATTTAATAAAAGATTTTTTTTTCATTTCTTCAGATTGACTTAGACAAATTTTCAATTTTTCAATAAGAAGGATTTTAAAATATTCTTTCATGTATTAAATATGCTAAGTCAAAATCCTCTGTTTTAATTAGTTTGAGGCTGAACTGTTACGCAGAAACAGTACATAAACAAGTTGCTAATTATTCTCTCAGATACTGACCAGCCATGGAGACCTAAGATCTAGTAGCAAAGGATGAGCAGATTTTGGAATTATTTTATGCTTGAATGAATGAGAGAATGCCTGAATGGATGAACATTTGCTGAGCTAGGTCCTTGTGATATAAGTATGATAAAGTTAGGGCCCCTACTCTCAGTCTAGTCTATTTGGAAACAAACCAATTATATATACTACAGTGTGGTGAGTGCTTTAATACATGGTGGGTATGCTGTGAAAGTAGAGAATTGGAAGCTGAATGGGACGTCTAGTTGCATCTCTAGGGAACTTGCTTGGGGAAAGATCTTTCAGGCAGAGGAAGTATGTGGACCTTAAAAACCATAGATTTTTGAAGTAGAAAGACCTTATGTTTCATGGAGGAAAGGGAGGAATGATAGGAAATGAGCCCAGAGGGACGGGAAGGGGCTGGGATAGAAAAGGCCTTTTGTGCTGGGATAAGGAACTGTACATTATTGTGAAAGCTATGAGAGACATGGAAAGCTTTTGAGTTGAAAACTTGCATGATTAGATTTTCACTTTAGAAAGGTGAATCTGACAGCAATTCAGAGAAGGGATTAAATGTGGGGAACGGTATTGTTGACAACCAGACAGTCTAGGAAATTTGTAATAGTAGATGAGAAGTGATGATTCTGAATTAAGGCAGAGACAGTGGTGAGGAAATAAAGGAGGGAGAATCATTCTCCAAAGTAGATGTAGGGTCTACTTTAGCCCAGTGCCAGGTGGGATGTGCAGGATGATGGGAAAAAGAAATTGGAGATAATGTGTGACTTTCTGATTCAGGACACAGGTTCTTGTTGTTATTGCTTTTGTTGTTGTTTTCTTTTTAAATCGAGGTGACATATGATTTATGACAATACATTTTAATTTCAATTTTTTAGAGACAGGGTCTTTCTCTGCTGCCTAGGCTGGAGTGTAGTGGTGCAACCATAGCTCAGTGCAATCTTGAACTCCTGGGCTGAAGTGATCCTCCTGTCTCAGCCTCCTGAGTAGCTGGGGTTACAGGCAAGTGCCCGGCTAATTAAAAAAAATTTTTTTGTAGAGATGAGGCCTAGCTATGTACCCAGACTGTTCTTAAACTCCTGGCCTTAAGCAATCTTCCTGCCTCAGCCTCCTAGAGTACTGGGATTACAGTCGTGTGCCACCTTTCCTGGTCATAATTAATCATTTTTAAAATTTGGTGGCATTCAGTACATTCACAGTGTTGTGCAACATCACCTTTATCAAGTTCAAAAACATTTTTATCATCCTAAAACAAAGCGCCATACCCATTAAGCCGCAGCGCCCTGTTAGTGCCTGCCCCACCCTTGACTTTCTGTTTCTATGAATTGCTTTATTCTGAATATTTCATATGAATGGAATCATACAGCATATGACCTTCTATAATATTCCATGTGTGTATTTACCATGTTTTGTTAATCTGTCAATGGACATTTGTGTTGTTTCCACCTTTTGACTGTTGTGAGTGCTGTGAACATTTCTGTGTAAATATTTGTACAGCTACCTGTTTTCAGTTCTTTTGGTAATGTACCTAAGAGTGAAAGAGTGGGTCATGTCATAATTTTGTGTTTACCTTTTTGAGGAACTGCCAGACTGCTTTCCACTGCAGCTATACCACTTTATGCTGTGGCTACTGTATGAGTGAGGGTTCTGATTTTTCCACATTCTCACCCATGCTTGTTATTTTCCCTATTTTTAATTATAGCCATCCTAGTGGGTGTGAAATGGTATCTTGTGGTTTTGATTTGCATTTCCCTAATAGACAATTTATTTGCCTTTCATTGTTTTCCAATAATGCCCTCTCTATAGCCACGTTTCTGCCTTGAGAGAGTTCAAGTTAGGTCAAAGTAAGGCAAGTGTCTTTTGTCATTCCTTAAGGTTGTTTACAGATAGGTCAAAATAGACAAATTCTAAGTCTTTGAAAACAAGGTCTGCTCTGTTCCTTACAGAACCAGGGACTAGGATCCCACACTAGAACTGTAGGCTGCCATCGTCAAGACATATGTATAAAATATATATAATGTTTTTGCTGAAGTAGAATGACTAAATCATGAAAGATGCACATATGCAACCTTACAGGATGTTGTCACATTGTTTTCCACAATTGCACCACTTTGCCCTCCCACCAGCCACACGTAAAAAAAATCTCACTGATTGACTCTGATCAGTGGTAGCTTACTTCTGTAATCCCAGCACTTTGGAAGGCCAAAACTGAAGGGCTGCTTGAGCCCAGGAGTTTGAGACCAACCTGGACAATATAGTAAGACCCCATGTCTATAAAAGCAAGCAGTCAAAATTGAATGGTATTTTTACTGGCATTTGGTATCAGACTACTTCAGTTTTATTGAGATAGTGCATCTACATATTGGTTGATTGTGGTTTTTTAAATTAAGTACATTATATCTGTTTATTAACCATTCATATTTCTTCTTTAGTGACTTTTCTTTGAGAAATCTCCATACCGCTTTCCATAGAGATTGTACAAATTTACACTCCCACCAACATGTATAAGTGTTCCCTTTTCTCAGCATCTGTGCCAGCATCTTTTTTTTGGTTTTAACTAATGACTGACCATTCTGACTGGTGTAAGGTGGTATCTCATTGTGGTTTTAATTTGCATTTTCCTGATGAGGAGTGATGTTGAGCATTTTTCCATGTTTGTTGGCCATTTGTATATCTTCTTTTGAGAGATGCCTGTTCATATCATTTGTTGACTTTTTAATGGGGTTTGTTGTTTTCTTGCTGATTTGTTTGACTTCTTTGTAGATTCTGGATGTTACTCATATAGGTTGCCTATTTGTTCTGTTGATTATTTTTGCTGAGCAGAAGCTTTTTAGTTTAATGAAGTCCTACTTACTTATTTTCCTTGCATTTGCTTTTGGGGTTTTAGTTATAAATTCTTTACCTAGGCCAATGTTCAGATGAGTTTTTCCCAGGTTTTCTTCTAGGATTTTTGTGATTTCATGTCTGACATTTAAGTCTTTAATCCATCTTGAGTTAATTTTTGTATATGGGAAAAGATAGGGACCAAGTTTCTTTTTTTTGCATGTAGCTATCCAATTTTCCCAGCAACATTTGTTGAATAAGGTATCCTTTCCTCAGTGTATGTTTTTGTCTGCTTTGTCAAAGATCAGTTGTTTGTAGATATTTGGGTTTATTTCTATATTCTCTATTCTGTTCCATTGATACGTATGTCTGCTCTTATACCAGTACCATGCTGTTTTGGTTACTACACCCTTGTAGTATAATATGAAATCAGGTAGTGTGATGCCCCTAGGCTTTGTTATTTTTGCTTAGGATTACTTTGACTATTCTGGCTCTTTTATGGTGCCATATAAATTTTAGGATTGTCTTTTCTAATTCTGTGAAAAATGACATTGATAGTGTAATAGGGATTGTGTTGAATCTGTAGATTACTTTGGGTGATATGGTCATTTTAACAGTGTTGATTCTTCTGATCCATGAACATGGACGTTTCTCCATTTGTTTGTGTTCTCTACAATTTCTTTCATCGAGGTTTTGTAGTTCTCTGTGTAGAGATCTTTCTCCTCCTTAGTTAAATACATTCCTTGGTTTTTTTTAGCTGCTATTGTAAATGGAATTGAGTTCTTGATTTGATTTGATGTTTATATCCTGAAACTTGACTGAATTCATTTATCAGGTCCAGGAGTCTTTTTGAGGCATCTTTAGGATTCTCTAGGTATAAAATCATATCATCAGCATACAGAGTTAGGTTGATTTCTTTTTCAATTTGGATATCCTTTATTTTTTTCTCTTGTCTGATTGCTTTGGCTAGGAGTTTCAGTATTATGTTGAATAGGAGTGGTGAAAGTGGGCATCCTTTTCTTATTCCACTTCTGAGAGGGTGTATGTTTAACTTTTCTCAATTCAGGATGAGATTAGCTGTGGGCTTGTCGCATATGACTTTTATTATTTTGAGGAATGTTTCCTTTATGCCTATTTTGCTGAGTATTTTTATCATGAAGGGATGCTGGATTTTGTCAAATGTTTTTCTGTGTCTATTAAAATGATCATATGATTTTTGTTTTTAATTTTGTTTATGTAGTGGATCATGTTTGTTAACTTGTATATGTTGAGCCACTCTTGCATCCCTGATATAAAACCCACTTGGGCCGGGCTCGGTGGCTCAGCCTGTAATCCCGTGCCTTTGGGAAGCTGAGGTGAGTGGATTGCCTGAGCCCGTGGGTTCGAGACCAGCCTGGGTCACTTGGCGAGACCTCATCTCTACAATAAATCAAAATGAGCCGGGTGTGGTAGTGCGCACCTATAGTTCCAGCTACTTGGAAGGCTGAGGCGGAAGGATTGCCAGAGCCCAGCAGGTCGAGGCTGCGGTGGCCGGGAGCAGCCACTGCACTCCAGTCTGGGTGACAGAGTGAGACTCCAACTCAAAAAAAAAAAAAAAAAAAAACCCACTTGGTCGTAATGGATTATTTTTTTTAATGTGCTGTTGAATTTGATTTGATAATATTTTGTTGAGGATTTCTATGTCTATATTCATAAGGAATATTGGTTTATGTTGGGAGCCGGCCACGGAGGCCCACTGAGTGTTAGGGATCAGGAAGGGCCATTGACCCCGAGACCAATAGGATGCGTTCGGGAGCTATTGACCCCATTTCCTTCCCCTTTCTACTCAGCACTAACCAGATTAAGCTCCTGTGAACTCAAAACATAAAAACTCTGAGACCGGGATGAACACAAGCTAACTTTAGAAGCTCATTGCTCCCATTCTTCCACAAATTGCAGTTTTGGCTTTCACACAACTTATAATTCAAACTCGGGTCACATCTAAGAGCCTTAGTATTGGTCGCAGGCTTCTGGGTTATGATCTTAGGATTTATTGAAGTTGAATAAATGGATTAAGTTTTCATCGATCAGGTTATGGGATTATACCTAAAAGAACATCCAGTGGGTGGGGAACGCCCCTCACACACTCGACTGTGTATAAAAGACCAGTTGTAATTCCCATTAAACAGCTTCTGCACTAGACTGGAGTCCAGTCTCTTTCTTTCTCTCTTTCTCTCTCTCTCTCTCTCTCTCTCTTTCTTCTTACCCCCAATCGCTGATGCCGTCTCCACCTTGGGTACCCTGAATCCTGCTGGAGCTGGTCTCTGGCAGGTTTGTAGTTTTATTTTTTTGTTGTGTTCTTTCCTGGCTTTGGTATCAGAGTGATACTGTCTTCATAGAACAAGTCAGGGAAAATTTCCTCCTCCTTAATCTTATGGAATAACTTTAGTAACATTGGTATGATTTCTTCTTTGAAAGTCTGGTAGAAATTTGGTTGTGAGTCATCATGTCCTGGACTTTTTTTTTTGCTGGGAGACTTTTAATTACTGTTTCAATCTTGCTACTTGTTATTGGTCTGTTCAGGACTTCTGTTTCTTCTTGATTCAAGGTTAAAGGGGTCGTATGTTTTCAAGAATTTATCTGTTTTCTCTAGATGTCCACTTTGTTTGCATAGAGGTGTTCATAATAGTCTCAATGATCTTTTGAATTTCCATTTTATTAGTAGTAACGTCTCCATTTTCATTTCTGATTGAGCGAATTTGAATATTCTAGCTTCGTTTCTTAATTAGTCTAGAAAGCTGTCTATCAATTTTTTTATCTTTCTAAAGAACCAAATTTTTGTTTCATTGAATTTTTGTGTTTTTAAATTTTGTTTCATTCTGCTCTGATTTTTATTTGTTTTCTTCTGCTAGCTTTATGTTTGATTTGTGCTTTGAGGTGTGATGTTATATTATTGATATGTGTTCTTTCAGTCTTATTAATGTAGGCCTTAAGCATTATAATTTTCCTTTGAGCACAGTTTTGATAAGTTATTTCATTGTTGACATTCATTTTGAGGAACTTTTAAATTTTCATCCTGATTTCATTGTTGATCCAAGGATCACTTAGGAGCAGATTATTTAACTTCTATGTTTTTATTGGTTTCACAAGTTATTATAGTTAATTTGTAGTTTTAGTCCACTGGTCTAAGAAGGTGCTTGATATGATTTTGATTTTTTAAAATTTATTGAGACTTGATTTCTGGTCTGTCTTGTAGAATGTTCCACCTGCTGATGAGAAAAATGTATATTCTGTAGTTTGGGGATGGAATGTTCTGTAGATGTCTATTAGTTCTGTTTGTTGTAGGTTCTGGTTTAACTCTGGTGTTTCTTTGTTGACTTTCTGCCTTGATGATCTGTCTACTGCTGTCAGTGGAGTGTTGAAGTTTCCCATTATTATTGTATTGCTATCTATCTGTTTTTTGGGGTCTAGTAGAATTTGTTTTATAAAGCTGGGTACTTTGATACCAGGTGCATATATGTTTAAAATTAAGTCTTCTTGTCTTCTTGTTGGATTGATCCCTTTATCATTATATGATACTATCTTTATCCCTTTTTACTGTTAATTTAAAGCCTGTTTTATCTAATATGAGAATGTACTGCTAATTTTCAGTTTCCATTTGCATGGACTATTTTTTCCTACCCCTTTATCTTGAGTCTATAGGAGTCTTTGTGTGTTAAGTGGTCTCTTGAAGGCAGCAGTTGTATTTGGGTTGTATTTTTTTTGGTTTTCCTCTTTCCCTCCATTTTCCCATCTTTTTAGTGGGGTATTGAGACCATTTTCTTTCAGAGTTAATACTATATGTAAAGTACTATTCCATTCATCATACTGGTTGCTTTATTTATGTATTTATTTGCAGAACTCTGTTTTTTCACAGTGTTGGAATTATTTTTCTGGTTCCTTCTCATGTAGATAGACTACTTCTTCTTATCTGAAGTTGGCAGGAGGCTGATGTACGCACTGTAGGGTTTCCTTGGTTATATATAACCTTGGTGTGGTGAGTTTCTCAATTGCCAACCGTGGCAGCCTTGTGCTGGGTACCTACGCTGGCTCACAGCTCCTGAGTGACCAGAGTGACTTGGAAAGTGGGGCTAGCTGGGGCTTGGGCTCATGCTTTCTCCAAAGCTGAGATATTCTATCCAATGTGATGGGCTGTGCTATTGCCTTCAAACCAGGAGGTGGTGCTTGCGGGAGACAGCTGCGGTGGTGGCTGTAGAGTTTCTTCTTGGCAAATGTTGCTCCAAGGAAGTGCCCAGCAAGCCTAGATAAAGGGCAGGTCTCTCGGTACTACCCAAGTTCTTTGTTTTGAGTCTTTGAAAGAGCATGGGAGGTAGGAGGGAGTGGAAGGGAACTGAAGCACCTCTCCATTGTGCTCTCTTGGCTACCCCAGTAGGGAAGAGGACAGAGTCTCCAATCACTAGAATAACACTGTTGTATAGGTTGGGGACAGAAGAGTTTACAAGGGTAGTGAGAGGTTACTATGCAGACAAGTCCCAACCTGGCTTCCTGCCTTAGCCTCAGGCAGTATGTATTCTGAATGTCAAAGTGTAACCAGCCTAAGGGCCTCAGGTGTTCTCATGGCATGAACTGTCTGTCCTGTGGAATTTGCCCTTGGGACCTGTGTCCTCCCAGGAGGCTAGAAAGCAGCCATCAGCAAAGATTAAATTCCTGAGATATGGCAGCTGGAGCTGCTCAGGGCTTTTTGTTTTCCTGCACTACTCCAAGTGGGCTTCAGCAGATCCTGGCTGTGGGTCAGTTTCCCATGAGGGACTGCGGTCCTTTAAGACTCAGAGGGCCCTCCGAGTCTGCGAGTCTTCCTGAATTCCCCTCACTCACCCTCCCCCGCTGTGTCTGGAGGCTACAGGTGATCTCTGTCATTTGGAGGAGTCAGGTTAGTTCCAGTCCAGGTCAATTTCAGCTTTTTTCTTTGTACTGTGTGGTTATTATTACTTCTTTGATGAGTTATAGGGCATGGTGCTGGTCTTATTCTTCTCTGGGTGCTGAAGAAACGCTCTCTATTTTGTCTTGTTTATTTCATAGGAGAAACATATTCTAGCTGCCTCACAGCAGCCATCATAATCTCTGTTTTTGGATTGTTTGAATTGTATTTATTCGCGGAAGCTCTTTGTGTATTCTAGATACTAATCTTTTGTTGGCTGCATGTGTTGTCAATATATTGCCTAGTTTGTGGTGTGCCTTTTTACTTTCTTTATGATGTCCTTTGAACAGAAGTTCTTAATTTTAATGTAGTCAAGCGTGTGAATATACTCTTTGCAGTTGGTGATTTTGGGGTTTCAGAAGTCTTTTATTACCACAAGGTCATCTAGTAACTTTCTCTTCTAAAATATTAACTTATTGTTGGGCATTTACACCTTTAATCATCTAGAAATATTTATAAAAATTGAAGTATAGCATAGAGAGAAAAATGCATAAGTCATAATTATATTATTTGATGAGTTATCTCAAAATAATGGGTATATAATCCTCCTTGAGATATAACAGAATAGAAGTTAGTATTCTAGAATCCCCTCTCAAACCATCTTTAAGTACTGTCCTCTTTCTTCAGAGGTAACCACATGACAGACCTCTAGTACTATCAATTAGTTTTATCTACTTTGAACTTTATATAAATGATATTAGATGCTGTATATTTTATTTTTTGATTTTTCTTGTTCCATAATGTATTTGTGAGATTCACCCACAAATTAATAGAAGTTTGTCACTTTCATAGGTATAAACGATTTCATTGTCACTTTAATACATCTTATACTATTTGATTGTCTGAATATACCATAATTTATTTCTCCCTTCTTTTTTCTAGACGTTTGGGTTGTGTCTATTTGGGGGCTGTTGTGAATAAACAGCATGAATACTCTTGTAATCGCTTTTTTGTGCGTATGTTTGCATCTCTGTGGGGCATATTCCTAGGAATAGAACTGCTGGTTAGTTTGTGTGCATTTCTTTTTTTTTTTTTTTGAGTTGGAGTCTCACTCTGTCGCCCAGACTGGAGTGCAGTGGCCGCTCCCGGCCACCGCAGCCTCAACCTGCTGGGCTCCGGCGATCCTTCCGCCTCAGCCTTCCAAGTAGCCGGAATTACAGGCATGCGCTACCACGCCCTTCTGATTTTTTGATTTACTGTAGAGATGACGTCTCGCTGCCCAGGCGGGTCTTGAACCCGCGGGCTCAGGCAATCCACTCACCTCAGCCTCCCAAAGGCGCGGGATTACAGGCTGAGCCACCAAGCCCGGCTTGTGCATTTCTCTTGAGTAGATATTGCCAGGTTTCCAAAGTAATTGTACTTGTTTTCACGCTGACCAGCTGTGCATATGAGTGTCCCAGTTGTTCCATATTCCATCTCTCTCTTAGATTGATTTGATTTGATTTTATTATTTTAGATTCGAGAGTACGCATGCATGTTTGTTCCATGGACATATTGTGTAGTGGTGGAGATTGGGTCTCAGGTGACCCATTCCCCAGGTGGTGAGCCTTGTGCCCTGTCATCTCAGGTTTAAGCCCACTTCCAGTCTTTCACACTTGGCCATCTCATCTGGTGTGCATGTGTGGTACCTAATTGTGGTTCTAAATTGCATTTCTCTTATTGCTAATGAGATTAGCTAGATAGGCAGGCAGACAGAGAGGCTATTTGGATATATTATTTTTATTTATTTATTTATTTATTTTTGAGTTGGAGTCTCACTCTGTCGCCCAGACTGGAGTGCAGTGGCCGCTCCCGGCCACCGCAGCCTCGACCTGCTGGGCTCCAGCGATCCTTCCGCCTCAGCCTTCCAAGTAGCCGGAATTATAGGCATGCGCTACCATGCCCGGCTGATTTTTTTATTTATTGTAGAGATGAGGTCTCGCTGTCCAGGCAGGTCTCGAACCCGCGGGCTCAGGCAATCCATTCACCTCAACCTCCCAAAGGCGCAGGATTACAGGCTGAGCCACGAGCCCGGCTTGGGTATATTATTTTGTAAAAAACTGGCTAAAGTCTCTTGCCTATTTTGCTAGTGGATTGGTTAAGAGTTCTTTAAATATTTATGAAATGAGCTCTTTGATGTGTTATAAAAATTTCCTCTGTTGGTATGACTTATTATCTTATTGATTTTTTTATACAAACATAAATTCCTAATTTTGATGTCGTTTAGTTTGTTCAGCTTTTCTTTTATAGTTAATGCATTTGTATCCTGCTTAGGAAATCGTTGTCTATTCCCAAAATATTCACCTATTTAGCTTTTAGAAATCTTTGCCTATTCCCAAAATATTCACTATTTAGCTTTTAGAAACAGTTTTACCTTTCACATTTAGATCTACAATCCATCTGATTTGGGTATTCTTCGTGTGACATGCAGCAAGTATCAAAAGTAATTTTTTCCTCACGGTCAGCTAATCATAGCTCAGTTATTTTTTTTGCAGTGCTGGTTTTGTCATAAATTTATGTATATAGGGTCCATTTCTGCATTCTATTTTTTTAATGTAATAATTGCTTTTTAAAAAGTTTTGATATCTGGGAAATTTTGTCCCTTCTTGTTCTTTGTTAAGATGCCTTAGCTATTTTGGGGTCTTTGCTTTTCTGTATAAATTTTATGGATCCTTATAAAATCATTTTGGGAATTTGATGAATACCACTGAATTTAGGAGTACCACCGAATCTACAGATGAATTTGGGGGATTTCTGATACTGAGTTTTTCCACTTATTTTGGTCTCTTTAATATAACTAAAATATGAATAAGGTTCTATGTATCCTTTGTCAAATTCTAGGTATTTTATATTTCTGTTGGTTTTGTAGGTGATACCTTTTTGAAAAGTACATTTTCTATGTGTTGGTATATATCGAATGCAGTTAACCACTTTGCTAAACCTTCTTATTGATTCTAATAAATTCTTTGTATATTTTATGTGTCTATGTGGACAATCATAACATCTGAGACTAACGACCACTTTGTGTCTTCTTTTCCAATATTTGTTCTTTTTTCTTGTTTTACTGAACTGATTAGAAGAACACTATCCAATAGAAATAGAACGCGAGCTGTGTGATTTAAAATTTTCTAGTACTCATATTAAAAATATAAGACAGATGAAGTTAATTTTAATAATTTGCTTTATTTTATTTACCTCAGTATGATTATTTCAACATGTAATCAATATAAGCGTAATTAGATAGTTTCCTTTGGGGGAGGGTACTACATTTTAAAAGCTGGTATATGTCTTGCACTTTTAACACATCTCAGTTTGTACTGACCATATGTCAGTTGCTCCTAGCCACATGACTAGTGGTGTCTGTATAGACAATGCAGGGTTACAATCTCCCGTGGAATGCTGATACTGGACATGCTTGTCTTGTTTCTACTTGTAAAACAAGTGCTTCTGACATTTGACCTTTAAGAAGGGTATTCTGTAGGTTTGGGTGGATAGTGTTTATGTGGTTAAAGAAGTTTCTTTCTATTTTTAGTTTGCTAAGTTTTACTCTTAGTAAGAAATTTATTTAAAAAATTTATCCCTTGAGGTGATCTTACGTTTTTCTTTAGTTTGTTAAGGTGGTAAATAAAACTTACAGATTTTCTCATAGTAACTTGCTCCTGTATTGCTGGGATAAACCCAACTTGATCTTGACATTTCTTTATTCACTACCAGATTTATTTATGTTTGCTTGTTTTAAAGGATTTTTGTACTGTTTATAAAAGAGAATGGCCTGTAATTTTCTGTTTTCAACCTGTGCTTTTCTGATTTTGGTTTCAAGGTTTTACTAACCTCTTAAGATAAGCTTATTTTCATTATGATATTTTTTTATCTACAAATTATTTAGAAGGGTTTTTAAATGATCAAATGTTGGTGCTTTTATGTTTTATTACTTTGTTAGTGAATTATCCATTAATCACATAATGATCTGCAAGCATGGTTGTATGAATGGATTCTTTTACATTTGTTTAGTCTTGCTTTATGGTTTAGCATGTGAACAGTTTGTACTAATGGTTCCTGTATGCTTGTAAAGGATATGTATTTTTTAATTTTGAAGATTCTCTATGTGTCCATTAAGTCAAGTCTTAAAAATTGTTTTAATATCTTAACCAGGTTATGTCAGTTAGACTTAACAATACTAGAGAGAGGTAATTTGATACTTTCTTCCTTAGCATTCTGTCAAATTTTGCTTTATATATTTATGTGTATTCAGTGCATACACGTTTAGCATTCTTGTATCTTCCTGGTGCACTGTAACTGTTATGGCTTGACTCTCTTGATCCCTAGTGATGCTTTCACTTAGATCTATTTTGTCTTATTTTAACAGGACTATTCCACTCTTCTTTGTTTGAAATTGCTAGTGATATATTTCTTCCACTTCCTGTCTTTTAGCATTTCCGTGCCCTTGTATTTTAGTGTGTCTTTTGTAAATACCCACTGGATGGTGGGTTGTTTTTTTTTTTTTTTTTTGGTAAGGGTTGGGTGGGGGTGGACATTTTATATCTCCAGTGAGTTTGGCCAACTCGTGTTTCTTGTGACCATGGATTTGAACTTATTTCTTCCAGTTTTGTACTTCCTATCTGTCCTGCTTTTCCATGCTTTGCCAGCCCCCATTTTTGCCTTATTTTTTTGGATTAAGTTTTTTGTTTTGGCTTGTTGATCTTTTCTGGGGTTTCCCCTCCTTTTTTTTTTTTTTGGTTTGGAAGCTATGTATTCTATTAATGTTCTTTCAGTTTATACCCGCTGTATAATCAACTTAACAAAATCTAAAATTAATCAATATGCTAAAACTCATTCCTCTGGAAAAAATGCCTTACGGCATTTTAACACTGATCACCCTTCCTACTCCCTACAATGTGTGTGATATTTTTGTTCATAATTTTAACTTTATTTTTCATAATTCTATACATTATTTATATAGATAATGTTTGTTTAGTTACCTATATCTTTATATGTTTCTTTGCTTTTTTTTTTGTAACTCAGACCCTTCTAACAAGGTATTTTTCTTCTCCCTAAAGAATATTTTTTGGGAGTTCTTGGGTGAATGTCAACTGGTGGTAAACTTTTCTTTTATGATTATTTGGAAGTGCCCTTATCTTACTCTAGTTCTTGAAAGATTTGGAAACTCATTTCTAGGTTATTCTAGTATTCTATTCCTCTCTGAAATAGTAGGCTATTTTTGAAATATCGAATGAAGAATGTAATCAGGAGTCTAATATTTATTATGTATGAGGTTAATTGAAATATCCTAAGAAGGCTTTTAATAACCTTGTACAATGTTTGTGTTAGATTACTGAAAGATTTGCACATTTAGAGCCTGAAGTAGGACTAACATAACTTCATATGCATATTATGGTGGCTGCCCATAGGTTTGTAGCTAGAGTCACTATTTACAGGGCCTATTATTGTTTATGACCTTGAGATTTCCTTTACTTATACTAAACATTTTTTTTTTCCAAAAAACGTGTGCTTTATTAGTTCTTGGTGAAAAGAGGGCAACCTGCATTCCATTCTTTAAAAATCTTATTTTCTGTTTGTTTGTTTTTTTTAGTCAGTGTTTTACTCTGTTGCTAGGCTGGAGTGCAGTGGCATGATCGTGGCCCATGGCAGCCTTGATTGAACTCCAGGGCTCAGGTGATTCTTCTGCCTCAGCCTCCCAAGTAGCTAGGACTGCAGTTTGTGTGCCACCACACCTGGCTAATTTTTTTTGATTTTTGTCTTTTTGTAGAGACAAGGTCTCACTGTATTGTCCAGGCTGGTCTCGAGCTCCTGGGCCCAAGCAATCCTCCCGCCTCAGCTTCCTGAAGTGCTGGGATGATAGGCTTGAGGTACCATGCCTGACCTGTTACCTGGACTGAAGTCAGTTTACATGAATACATACTATAGTTCTGCCTGTTTCTCATTGCTTCAGTAATACCGTTAAAAAAGAGGAGGTAATCCAGTATGCATCAAATCTCTATGTATCACTCATGCTTCATACTCTGTGTATCTATTCTTTTTTAGTTCTCACCGCCTACAGTCCCACCTTCTATTTTATACATGAGGAAGTTGAGTTTAAAAGTTAAGTGAGGCCAGGCATGGTGGCTCATGCCTGTAATCCCAGCACTTTGGGAGACTGAGGCAGGAGGAGTACTTGAGACCATTGGAGTTAAAATAGGTAATCAGTTTTCTGCAGATCAGCAAGCAGATGCGATAACCACCTGTGTGGCTTGATAACATATGTCATATGTCAGCAAGAACCACTCAACTAATAATATTGCTGTCCTATTCGTTTGTGGTTCTACATAGGTCTATAGTTAGACTTACTTTTGAGAGTTAAGACAGTTGTGCCACAAATTGTTAAGTATATTTATCACAAATATTTGTGGTACTTTTAATACTTTCTATCGTTTTCTGCCCTCCCCAACTCCAGTTCCCCTGCTAGACTAACATGATAATCATAATAAATAGCTGTGAATTTTTCGTCTTCCAGACTAAAGGCATTTATGCGTCTGTACCGTGTGTGGAGACATTATTTGCCTCTGGATTGAGAAGCACTGTCATTTATAATGTATATAACATGGGCTGGTATGGGAAAGGAGAAAGGACTGTGTTCCTTTTTTTGACTTCAAGGGTTTTCCAGTAAGAAATGAAAGTTCTGCTTTTGTAGGGACTGGAGATTTTAGAGGGATTTTGAGATTCCCATAGTTGAATTGTAGAAATAGTTTCAAACTCTCAGGTTACTCAAACCTCAGAACATTCAGATACTATTTGTTTTGAGTTTTTTGTTTTTTGTTTTTTTTAAACGTGTTTCTATTCTTTTTTCAATTTCAAGCTTTGTGACAGTATGTCTGTTGTATTTGTTAGCAGATTTTGCAACTTTTATATTTAAGTAATAACTTTAAAAAGGGCCAAAATTTGTGTAAGACGCCTGTGTTCAACTGTGTTCAGAAAAAAAATGGGTTGGAAATGAAATTATATGGAATATTAAAGGAATAAAATTGCACTTAATTTAAGGTAGCCTGGGTTGCATATGTAAATTCTCCTTAAAAAAAAATACAGGCCGTTTTTAATAGGCTATGGTGTGTTAGCGCCATCTGCTGTTAAGTAAGAGTAATCACTTGGATTTTTCCCAGTGGCGTGATACTGCGGGTCTTCTTACATAGCTGACCACTGTGTGTAATACCGGTGTTTGGACTATTCACATGATATCTTGTCTATGTCCATGGCTGGCCGGGTTTTGTAGATTTTGTTTCATAATTATTTTCAAAGTAGCAATGGCAAATTTCCTACAATTTTTTTCAACAGTTAAGGACATTAGAGCTAGCTGATTATGCTAGCTTTCCGTTTGGCAGCCTTGTTTTAAGATTTGCTGAGTGACCATTGTTATAAAGATTGGTGGATTAAAATTGGGATTTACACTGAACATCCATCCAGTTTGTAGCTGAAAGACTACTCATGGGAAGCTGTGTCTCAGTATGCTGCCTGTTAATTAATCGAATGTCTAACTCTGCAGAGCACAGTATCGAGTGTATTGGAAATTTAGGAGTAAACCCGTGTCTAAATAAGGTAGTTAAAATTTTTTAATAAAAATAAAACAAACAAATTTAAAAGTAAATAAAATAAGATAGCCACTTTTTTGGAATTTCCTAATGAAAAGGATATTGCAAACATGGTTTCATATAATGTATGGATTAGGAGCGTAAGCTTTAAAGTTAGATTCCGTGAGTTTGAATACTGACTTTATCACTTGTTGCAGCTTCTCTGAGCCTCAATTTTCGCATATGAAAATGGGAATAATAATAATAGTATCTACCTCTTGGGATTATTGTGAAGCATAAATAAAATTATCTTTCTAAAGTACTTAGCATAACATCTGGAACATTAGGAAGCACTTGATAAATATTAGTTGCTATTATTATTTTTTTACCAATGTTTATGTATTCAGACTAACTATAATGTTTCAATAAATGTGTTTTTATCTTAGTATATAATAACCTTTTTGCTAATGAAACCTACAATTGACATAAAATATATAGCTTAAGAATAAATGGTCAGGCTAGGCGCTGCAGCGCATGCCTGTAAACTCAGCACTTAGGGAGGCTGAAGTGAGAAGATTGTTAGAGTCCAGAAGTTTGAGACCAGTCTGAGCAATATAGCGAGACCTCATCTCTACAAAAAATAAAAAATTAGCTAGGTGTGGTGGTGCACACCTGTAGCCCCTGCTACTCAAGAGGCTGAGGTGGAAGGATAGCTTGAGCTCAGGAGGTCGAGGCTATGGGGAGCTGTGAGCATGCCACTGCACTCTAGGCTGGGCAAAAGTGAGGCTCCTACTCAAAGGACTATGAATAGTCAAAGTGTTTACTGTTCGTTTCTGCATGTCATTTAGAGTAGAGGATAGTATGGTGGAGTGGAAAGAACAGATGAATCTTCGTCTGGGCTCTGTCAGTTACTTGCAGTGGAATTTGTAAATTATTTAACCTCTCTAGGCCAGCACAGTGTCTCACGCCTGTACTCCCAGTGCTTTAGAAACATAGATTTTTTTTGTGTGTGTGTGTGTATGTTGGGGTCTTACTCTGTCACCCAGGCTGGAATGCAGTGGCACAATCACAACTCACCACAGCCTCGAACTCCTGGGGTCAAGTGGTCTTTCTGCCCCTGCCTCCCAAGTGGCTGGGATTACAGGTGCATGCCACCACGCTTGGCTAATTTTGGGATTTTTGGTAGAGATGGGTCTCACTATGTTGCCCACCCTGGACTGAAACTCCTGGGCTCAAGCAATCCTCTTGCCTCAGGCTCCCAAAGTGCTGGGATTACAGGCGTGAGCCATCATGCCAACCCTTAGAGCATAGATATTAATCCTCTCTTCCAATAACATAATACAAATTTACCAACATGCACAAGCTTTATATTACTCATACTAAAATAAAAAGATTAAGCACCCTTTATATTTAAAAACCTGCTGGAGTTTGAGAAGCAACAAAGTAACATCCTCAAGGAGAATAATTGAGGTGATGGGATACAAATATGTGATTGTTTTCTTTTAACTTGAATAATGAATGGTTCAGGCCATAATATTTGCATATGATTGCTAAGTAAATTATACAGACTTTTTGGGGGGGCTCAAAGGAGGAATGCTTTTTACAGATTCCAATACCTCCGCCGACCTTATTATTATTGTAATTTTTTTCAGCAGTGTGGCTCATTGGGCATTCTAGAACATAAAGAGGATAAAATCCACTCCTGGGCTATGAGCGAAATCTTGATTTCTCGTTGCCTCCCAGCATCACAGGCCAAGGCTGTAGCTGCATCCAGTCTTCACCGAGGGGACAGCGGGGCAGGGTGTGGTGGCGAATGATCAGCACTGAGAATTGTTCCTGAGCATAGATGACGCTCATAAATATTTGCATGAACAAATGAAAGGTCTGCATCACAGTTGTTTCACTGATTGAAGCTCATGTTCTTCTGACATACTTGTTTGCTTCTCTTTGCAGCAATATAAATAGTGCGTTCCCTCCTGTGTCCTCTGGGACCTTGCTTCATCAGGATACATCATCTCTTGTTAGCTTGAGTCGTTTTTCACTTGATTGCCTACTCGTGTGAGCCAGCAGCCCCCAGCCCCTCGCCTGTCCTCTGTCTTCCTTGTCACCCGTTCCTCTCCACTGCTGTGGTGTGACTGTTCCCTCTTCCTTGCCGCCCACCAGCCAAGCTTTTTCTGCACCTGTCGCCAGTGCCTCTGTAACTGCCTGGTCTCGAGGCCAAGGCACCGTTTCCATCCCTGTCTCATTCGATGTCTCTGCATCTTTGGCGTGGTTGCCTGAAGTCCTCTGGGCTCCCACTCACAGCCTCCCCGGGTCTCCTGCCTCCCTGGGTCTCCTGTCTTTCGGCTGTCGCCTTTTTAGTCTCATTCGGCCTTTGGGGTTTTCTCTCAGGCTTCTGAAACCTTGGTATTTCCCTGGGTTCTGTCATCTGCCCTCCGTTCTTTTTTCTCTACAGGTTTTCTTTTATTATTATTAACAGGTTTTCTGTATACCCCAGGGCCCCTCCCGTGTGCTGATAATCGGGGACTTCTTGGGATGTGTCTGTGGGACCGAAGTTCAAGCACTGATGGTGTGAGGAGAAGATGTGGGCTCTGGCCTGATCCCCTTCCCCCGTTACACACTCAGGCCTCACCAAGGAAACATGCAACCTGTGTGAAAAGCGGTGTGGTTGGCAAGGAAATGGCTTCAGGAAGTGTCTCCTAAACCTGGTCCCTGATCACCTCTCTGTAGAATCCTGGTGCTACCCCAGGTACCCTTAGTGACATGATAAGCTAGAGTCACTTGTTCTCAAGCAAAATCAGAGGAGCAGAGTCTATGGCTTTTTTGCACGGGCTTTATGAGAGTTTTTGAACCGTTGAGAGGTTCTTTTTCCTTTGCGTTTCCAGGCCGTGTACTGAAGGTTAGGATTGCTGTTTCTGGCCACCTAGGTGCATTTCCCATTTATTTATGGTTCATCTGTTTCACCTTGTTGGTGTTTTCTGGATCAGTCAGTCCTGTAGTTTATTTCATTGCCTCTGCTCATGAAGCCATCGGGAGCCTAGTAAGAGGGCTTCATTTTCATTCAGTAGTATCCAGAGAACTTTAAAGAGATCACACACACACACACACACACACACACACACACACACACACACTCATAGCATCCCTGCCCGCCTAGCTTATAGAAATGTGCGTCTTCCTGGTTTCTCTTGCCAGTGATGTGCAGGGAAGGAAAGACGAGATTCCATGGCGGAACGTGGAAAATGAACTAGGCCCAAGTTTTCTGTAAACAGTTGGAGGCTGGCTTTTGTTCTGGAGTTTGTTGTAAATTTACTGTCATTGGCCTATTTAATTATTCATGAAGAATTCTATGCCTGAAAAATGTGGGAAAAATTTCAGTGTCCCGTTAGTTTACTTTTTTCAAATTTTAAGCTTCATATTTGTTTTATTTTTTGTAAGGGCAGTACAGCATGTATAGTCTGGCATCAGGCTGCCAGTTTCCAAACCTGACTCAAGAAAATTATTTATGCCTAAGAGCTTGGGCATGGCATTCAATCTTTCTGTGTCTCAGTTTTCCTGCCTATGAAATGGTAAGATAGAATTATTGTGAGGCTTACATGAGATGTATATATATAAAGATTTTTATTCTTTTATTTTAAAGATGTGGGGTACAATTCAGGATTAGGTATACAAATGGTCATTATGCAGGTACCCTTGTTGATGAGGTGTGCCCCTCCCTCACCTGGCAGTTTCCCTCAGCTGCCAATCCCACCCCCCCTCCCCTGACAGTTTCCCACTACTGCCAATCCCTTTTCTTATAGTATTATAATTGTTCAAGGTCTGCTTATGAGTGAGAACATATGGCACTCTGTTCTTTGTTTCTGTGATAGATCACTGAGTATGATAGACTCTAAATCCATCCAAGTTGCTGAGAAACCCATATGTATATAAAGATTTATATATATATATTATATATGTGAAGCACCCAGAAAGTGTGTGGAGTTCAATATTGGTAATATTTCCATGTATGTATTATTTTTTTCCTGTGGAAAACATTTAAAACGTAAGTTTTAATATTTCTTCAGACTTAAGACATCCATAGTTTTCTGTCCTCTCCAAGAGAATGTTGTGATATAACTGTTTAAGCAACTTAAAAATAGTTCAAGTTTGTAGTTTTGCCCTAGTTTTCTCAAATAATCTGGTAAAAATTTTTTGTATCTTTTAGGCAAGGGCTTTCTTTTAAAATAGGAAGAATACCTCTGTATTCTCCATGGTTCCCTCTTTTCTCTTCTTCAAATACATCTGAATTCCAAGCACCGTATCAGGTCCTGGTTACACGATAGTGAATGACACGCACTTGTCCCTGACTGCACTGCATAGAGTGTAATGGGGGAGTCAGGCCATGTGGCCTTTAATCATACAGATAATTCAGCTCTGCCAGGAATTGCTGTTTAGATCTATGAAAGCATTGACAGGAAGGCCTCACCTTGTCTAAGGGTTCAGGAGCGGCTCACTTCAGGAAGGAACTTTGTTGTGATCCAAAGAATGATCAGAGTTATTAACTATAAAAGGCGTGGACGTGGCAGGGCATGCATTTCAGGCTGAGTTAGACATTTAAATGCCCAGAGGTGGAAGGGAGCCATTATTATATAAAAAGAATATATATTATTTCAAGAAAAAATAATGGATTCTTATTTTGCAGTGATCATATTTTCTTGTTAAATGTATTTAATCTAGGAAGATCTATGCAACAGTCTTAAAATTTTTAAATTAATCAGTGACTGGGGTAGTCTAATATTTTCTTAATATTTGCATTTAAGAAAATATCTTTAAAAATATGATTTTTAATGTAAATTGTAATTAATAAATGTAGAAAATAGTCATAAGATTTTCCAGGGGGGCAGCCCCCTCGGGCCCCCCCCCTTATTGTGGGAACTTTTCTGTCCCCTTAATAAATTCTGCTTTAAAAAAAAAAAAAGATTTTCTATGGATACATAATTAACTATGATTTTAAAATTTAAGGTTAACTTCAAGTGTGAGATACTTATTTTTGATAATTCAGTTGTCAGAGCATGCAGTTTATGTTTTTTGTGTTGTTTTTTTTAAGACAGGCTCTTACTCTGTCGTCCAGGCTGGGGTGCAGTGACACAATCATGGCTCACTGAAGCCTCTATCTCCTGGGCTCAAGTGATCCTCCCACCTCAGCCACCTGAGTAGCTGGGATTACAGGTGCGCACCACCACACACAGATAATTTTTGTATTTTTTTGTAGAGATGAGGCCTCACTATGTTGCCCAGGCTAGTCTCAAACTCCTGGGCTCAAACAGTTGTCCTTCCTTGGTCTCTCAAAGTGCTGGAATTACAGGTGGGAGCCACCATGCCTAGCTCAGTTTATGAATATTCTTGATCACTTTTTCTTTTTAAAAAATAGAACACACCATCTCTGTTTTTGTGTGTTGACACCTTTTATTAAGTAATAATCAACAAAAGAAGAAAATCACTTTGTTAGTTAAGTTTATTTCCAATTATAATTTATATTTTGATGATTAATGTAGCACTAATGATTCTGTTTTATAATAAACCTAATGTATTGTTTTTATCCTTGGAAATAAATTATGCAAATTTTTCTACAGTTTGTATACAGCTTATATAACAGTTAATGTAGAAAGTTGGGTAGACTTTAAGTAATATCTAGTTTATGTATTATGTCAACAATCACACTTCAGCGAATATTTGAAAACTATCCCTTGTGACCTAAACATTTTTTGCTAGAATATTCATTTTTAATGGTTGTATAATCCATGTTGTAGTGGCAGTACCCTCCACCTAATAATATGAGATGCCAGTCCATCTTCCAAGTATTTTTTGGAGTGCCCAAAAGACTATCCCACTTGGGTTCATGTAGATGTTTGGGTGTCAACCACATGGCAATAATTTTAGTATTTTTCCCTCTGTTCTGGCTACTCAAGATTCTGTCACATTCACTAGTCACTATCACTTTTGTTGGGTTTTGTTGCTAATCTTTCTTTTAGGACTTGCTGGTGGAGCTACCTAGTCTGGGTATTTTATTTGTGGACAGATTTTTCCCTACTACATTGATTTAATTTTATATAATGGCAATATAGGACTATTCAGATCTTGTATCTCTTTGTTAATTTGTTTCAGTTTAGTATATTTTTCTAACCATTTGTCCACTTAATCTGTTTCTTTGAAATCATATATTTTTTTTTCATTCCTGATATTGCTTATTTCTGCCTTCTCTTTTTTCTTGATTAATCATACTAGAGGTTTCCCAGCTTATTTTATGGTCTTTGTTATAGCCAACCTTTGGCTTTATTGATCTTCCAATATATGTTTTCTGTTTTAACTGATCTTCTAATAAGTGTTCGTTTTCTACGTTAATAGTTTTTGCTGTATTCTTTATCTCCTTTCTTGAAGTTTTTGAAGTTTATTTTGCTTGTTTTCCCCTCAGTTTTCTTGGCCAATTCTTTTCCCACTCCTCTTCAGCCTTTATTCTAATGTTCAAGACTATACCTTTCCCTCAAATGTCACTCCAGTGGCATCCTACAAGTTTTGAGATATATTTGTTATTGTTCATTTTATTCTTATAACTTGAAAAAATCTACTTTTGTGATATTGGTTGCATTGCATCATATTTTCCTATTACAGATTTTCTTTGATTTTTCTAAAGATTAATCTGTTTTTTAAAAGATCCACCTTGTATGTTTGGAGACTAACATATTTTCCATCTCATAATTTATACCCTTCTGCTTTTACTTGTGTCAATGGCTTTCACTTTGGGAGGTTGATTTCATCAGTCTCTGCCTTCCAGAGTAGCCCTGCAGACTGTGTAATAGGAAAACAGAGGAGGAATTGTATGTTTCTTTTTACTTCCCACCCGTCCCCACCTCTGTTCCAGTAAAACAGTATGTTTATAGGGCTTGGGTAGAATGTCTTGGTTACAAATTGCAGGAAGTTCAGTGAGATCTTGTGGGAACAGGCAAGCCATCAGTCATCTGTTTTCTGCACTTCTCGCAGAGATCTCGTGTCATCTGTTTGCCTCAGTTTTGCTTTGTCTGTCTGCTTAATTTTTCTGACCTTCCCTCCTTCCCCACTTTCTTTTTCCCTTCTTAATTCCCGTCTCCAACCTTTTCTTCGTCCTTTCTCTTCCTCAAGTTTTCTTCCTTCCATTCTTGAATTCTTATTTTTTTTCCTCCACCCAGTATACAAACATGGTTTAGAAGTCATGGAAACCCCCACGGCATCCTCCCGATTTGTGGGTCAATAAGAAATGATCAACAGAGGCCATATGTTATTAACTTGTCACGCTCTAAGAAACCCTAAAGAAAATCTCCCATGCCCTTAAAAAACGCCTCAACATCTAGGAAGTCACTGTATTGGTAGCATTTTTGTTCTCTTTGAAGCAATGAGTCATCATAAATAAATAGGTCCTGCCCCTTTAAATAAAAACTGCCTCCAGGAACTGATGGAACTTTGGGACCCCGGCTTCCTGGAGCACCTGTGGTCCAGCCCCAGTGTCCGTTGGGCCTTGGGCAGAGAGGCCCAAGAAAGCCACCACCTCTGTGGCAAGAAGCTTTTCCTGTAGGGTGGCGATCAGCCTGCTGTGAGTACTTCCCTGCGGTTGAAGTAAATTGTGGAAGGAATTGTCCCAGTTGAGCTGAGTGCTGCTTCTCACCCTGAAAGGCGGTTGGCCAAAAAGACCCTTCTGGAAGGTGACCCTGGGTTCAGATCAGCCATTTTGGTTCTTTGCTTTGTTTGGTTTCTCCTAGCTATTTAAAAGCTCTTCTAAAAAATCTCTCGGAGGATTATTTGGAGATCATGAGGGAAGGATTTTTTCCTTCAGTTGTTAACTGAGATGAATTGTGTAACATGCTTTTTTAGTTTAAGATCTTTAAAGTTTAGTTGCATAACAGTGTTCGCTCCTTAATGTGAATCTTCAGTTAAAGCCATTATGAGTTGACTTAAAATTGTAAATGACTTCGAGTTTTATGTTGAGCTTTTCTATCAGAAAATATTATCTTAATTTATCCATACTCGAAAGATAGATGGTGTTATCTGTCTTTTAGTATGTCTTAGCAATAGAAGTCCTTAAGTTGATACGTCAAGTGTCAGTTGCCTGGTTCTTCTGAAATGTTTAGAATTGTTTTGTGAATGCTTATTGGAGCTGGCCTCAAAATACCTGTCTACTGTTTCTGTAACTTAAACAAGCGAATTTGATACTGGCAAAAGTACTCATCCAGTTGTATGACTTTAAATAAATTTAAAATACTTGAGAGTAATTGGGATCTAAAATTTAAAAAAGCATTAATTATCTGGACACAGTGGCTCATGCTGGTAATTCCAGCACTTTGGGAGGCTAAGGCTAGAGGATTGCTTGAGCCTGGGAGTTCAAAACCAGCCTGGGCAACATAGCAAGATCACATCTCTACAAAAAAATTTAAAAAGCAAAACAAAACCCCAAAAAACTAGGTGGGTGTGGTGGCCCACTCCTGTCTTCCCAGGTACTCGGGAGGCTGAGGCTGAAGGATCACCTGAGCTCAGGAGGTCGGAGCATTAGTGAGCGGTGATTGTGCCAGTGCACTCCAGCCTGGGTGACAGAGTGAGACCCCACTTAAAAAAAAAAAAAAGCTGCTGGACTCGGTGGCTTAGCCTGTAATCCTGCACCTTTGGGAGGCTGAGGTGAGTGGATTGCCTGAGCCCGCGGGTTCGAGACCCGCCTGGGCAGCGAGACCTCATCTCTACAATAAATCAAAAAATCAGCCGGGCGTGGTAGCGCGTGCCTGTAATTCCGGCTACTTGGAAGGCTGAGGCAGGGAGCCCAGCAGGTTGCGGCTGCGGTGGCCCGGAGCGGCCACTGCACTCCAGTCTGGGTGACAGAGTGAGACTCCAACTCAAAAAAAAACCAAAAAAACAAAAAACAGCATTGATCAGTTTGAATAAAAGATATACATTAGGTCTGAGATTGCAAATGAGAACTTTTCTGCCTAGTATAAATGAAACTATTTGAATTCTAAGGGAGAAAGAAGTTTTTTGCCTAACTTAGCCCTTGTTTATGATGGCAAAACTTTCAAATTACTTTTAGTGAAAAACTAATGGGCCATTATTTTAAAATTCTAATTCTTTTTGATTTGTGGATTTCTGTAGTATTTATAAACTTTTTAATACAATAATCACATAATTTTAGAGTAGAAAGGAAATGAAAAGTATTTAATGTTTCATTACTAATGGTCAGATATGATGTTTGTTTTTATAGTAATATAGATGCAGTAGGAAATGTTATTTTTCAAAAGATCATTGAAATAACTTAGATTTTAGTTGTTGATGTTAATAGACAACCAGGAGTTAAGAGTAATTTTTTTAGAACTGGTTGTGATGATTTTTAAAAAGACACATTTTTTGTTAAACCTACTAGAACTTATGTATCTATGATATTGATAAATATCTTGGTGAAATGAATGACTAATTGAAAATATTTTGGATATATAGGATAAATTTCATCTCAATTATAGCACTAGCTCTTACTTGCCCGCCTGTTTTTTAATATGACTTACGTCTTGATTATTGGTTTTGAAAGTAACTTAATACAGTTGACCCTTGAACACCATGGGTTTGAACTGCATGAGTCCACTTAAATGTGGATTTTTTCCAGTGAAATGCGGATCAAAAATACAGTATTTGTGGGCTGTGAAACCTGCCTATACGGAGGACTGGCTTTTGTATCCACATATTCTGAACTTGAGTTAAGGCAGATTTTGCTATACCCAGGAGATTCAGGAACCAGTCCCTGGTACACCCAGAGGGGTGACTGTCCTTTGTAAGTGCGTTCACATATATTGTCTCATTTGGATCCTTGTAATAGCTTTTGAGAGAGGTAAGGCAGAAACTTTTATCCTTATTTTACAAGTGAAAGGATTAAAGGCAAGACATTGTTCCTCAGAAGCACAGCTGGTCAGTCACATGAGGTCACATGAGACTTAACTCTCAATTTTGTATTTTGCATATGTGTGTAGTACATATTAAGTATTTTCAATAAGTATTTAAGTGAATTCGCATGAATAATTTTTTCATGATAAAAGCAATATACAGATAGTTTCCAGTTTATGTTTGACTTAAATTTTCTGACTTTACAATGATGTGTGATAGGTATTCAGTAGAAACCAGACTTTGAGTACGTAGTAGAACCATGCTGTTTTTCAGTTCAGTATTAAATAAAATAAGTTACATGAGATAGTCAACACTTGATTATAAAATAGGCTTTGTATTAGGTGATTTTGCCCAACTGTAGGCAAATGTATGTGTTCTGAGCACAGTTAAGGTAGGCTAGGCGAAACTGATTTTTGATAGGTTAGGTATATTAAATGCATTTCAGTATGATCTTTTCAACTTAGGATGTATTTATTGGGAGGTAATATTATAAGTCGAAGAACATCTGTGTGCTTGTTAAAAATTTTATTAGAAATTTCTTTAGTGAACAATTTGGAAGGTACAAAAAAATTTGGAAGATACAAAATTAAATTTAAAAGGAAAAAATTCGAAAAAGAAAGTAGAAGGGAAAAGTCTACGAATTACCAAAGGTACTGGCTGGAGAATTAAAAAAATTTATGACTATATCAGATGTTTGTGATTATAATACATAAATGTAGTTTTCTGTCATCGTATATTTAAAATATATAATTATGTATATAATGTGTGTATATGGATATGTGTATAGGTAAACTTGCGTGTTTCTATCTGAAATCATACTTTGTTGGATATTTTAAATCTGATAATAATCCCATGTCTAACAAAAGATGCTTTTCTAGAGGAATTTGTGTCTAATTGTGGGGCCATTTAGGGAGAAACCTAGGAAAAGTTGTTTATTTTAGCAAGAAAGTTGAAAGGGGGAATGGAGTAACTTTAGAAGGGGCTGTGATGAGGCTTTCAAACATGATGCTTAATTAAAACAAGGGAATTGAAAGTAAATCAGCTTGCAGATTTTTGTTTCTTGAATTTTCTTTAATAGTATGTTTTTCTGAGTTTACTTAATGGAATTTATAGGCAGTACTGATACCCTTGTTTCTCCTGTGGCAATCTACAGGATTATTTGAACAGAAAAGATACGAGATTGTGAAAAATCTGTTTGCATAATCATTATCCCTGATAAACCTTGTTGTTTTTTCCTTTTTTTCTATGAATGCTAACTTGAGTCTTTGTAGTACAAGACTTCATGCTATAAAAATACTTACAAAGTTGCACAATTATTCACAGATGTGACGCTTATTTGGAGAACGATTTGGGGGCTAGAAGGAATGGACCAAAAATAGATACCTCAAAACAAAATTAGCTGACTTTCCTTCACGATTTCATTACAATCTGTGCATGCGTGTTTTGAAGTACTTACTGTTATACTGTCTCTGAGTGTGTCACCCCACTAAAGTTTTGAGGGTAAGAACTGTGCCTGCGTGTTTCTTTTCTCAGGACCCGGGACACACAGCAGTACCCAAATATGTGTTGAATGGGTGAGAGGGGAGAGAGAAATCAGATAGGCCAATTGTTATGAGAATCTGAGGGATTGATACCAGTGTGCAAGGTAAAAAAATTCTGGCTCATGTGAAGAAAGAGAAGGAACAGGTCTGGGGTTGTGAGATGAAAGAGATGGCTCGTTTGTTCAATTAACAAGAAGTTAATTCAAATGATGCTGAGGAACAGGAAAATGCAGCAGTCTGTCTTCACCCTCTTTCCTAAAAGTTTTGTAGTCAAGAAGGACACAGAAAACGGGAAACTCTTGAGAATCATCATGAGCAGAAAGATAAAAACTTTTCAGCCAAAAGATTGAATTAGATATTTTTTCAAAAGCATTTTTTTTCTCCCCCCAGTTTTTGTTTTGTTTTGCAGCTGTGCACCATATAACAAAGAAACATCTTAAAAAGATATTCCATATTGACCTATCCAGACATCTACCCCGTTGATCTGATAGTTAAGACGGTGGAAACTGGAAGCAGAGGCCCTGTTATGTAGGGCGTGTTCTTGACCTCTACGCCTCGTTGGTATCCTGGGGGTAATAATGGCACCGTCTCCACAAGGTTGATAGGAGGGATAGTAAATTAGATAGATTGGATGAAGTACATAGCACAGAATTATAGGATGCTCTTGAAAGATGTTGGTAATTACACTGAGCCATATTTAACTATTTTGACCTACCTTGAAGTTTCATGTGGTTCAACCTAATGTTCTCATCATCGTATTTTTCTGTGTGGTAATCCCTTCTTATTTTCATAGGTACATTCTAAGACCGCCCCCCTAGTAGATGCCTGAATTTTCAGATATCGTTGAACCCTGTATACACTGTTTCTTCCTATACATACATACCTATGCTAAAGCTTACTTTCTAAATTAGGCACAGTAAGAGAGTGACAACAATAATAATAGTTATGACAATATACCTGTGCTACTCTTGTGCTTTGGGGACATTATTAAGGAAAATAAGGGTTACTTGAACTCTATGACACCATGACAATTGATCTGATAACCGAGATGGCTACTGCGTGACCAGTGGACACGGATAAGTGGGAGCTACTATAATTGGTAGCTTGTATTTTCACAGGATAAACTTTCAATCTTTTATATGTCAAAGGAGACTTACTTATCATTTAATAATTTTCTGAAAGTTATTATTAGAGATGGTGCTCTAAAAGTATCAGTAGTTCTGGATTTTTATCCACTATTTTAGATCTTTTATGTTTTATGTCAATACAGTGTTAAGAAAATTAGGATTATTTGGGGATATTGAAGAGTCTGAACGATCTAAAATTACAAAATATGTTTAGTAAGAGATATTGTAGAAATTTGCCATACTGTCATTTAACTTATACTTTAAAACTGATCAAGCAATGCTATCTAGAGGGCAGTAAAAGTTTTGCAGTTCTACTTATTTAGCATTCTGGTTATTTAACTATCAGAAAGAAAAACGTGATGGCAAGAGTTTATTCAGAGTTCTAAGTGGTACATGATTGCATTTCTATAACTTATGTTCAAAGAGATAATTGAGTTTTGACCTCAGAAATAATTTCATTAAACCAAACATTGAAAACTTAATAAATTTCAGTGAATTTTAGTGACTATCAGCATCACTATTTAATATTTTAAAATAATTGTGAACTGCCAGGGGAGGGCCTCGTCAACAAGGGTACCTGCATAATGAACATTTGCACCTAGCCCTAAATTGTACCCCACATTTTTTAAATTAAAAAAAATCACATAGAAATAAAAATGTTTATTGTAGTCATATATTTTCTCCCAGTTTTCCATTTGTGCATTGTATATGTACATATTTTTTCAAAATTGGGATCATATTTTATGTAAAATTTTGCCTCCTTTTAAATTAACAGTCTGTCATTTTCCCAAGTCATTAATGTCTCTAAAAATGACAGGAAATAGCCTTATGTTGTGAACTCTTATAATCATTTAGGTTGTTTATGTTTTTTTACTAAATAAAAGCATACCGAAGTAAAAAAAAATTATCTTAATATTTTTCCAAATCAACACTCCTTTTTAAGTCAGAACATTCATTGTAAAGCATGAAGCACTTTTGACAAGGTACCACAAGGTGGCAGGATTGTATTTGTGTAGCTTCATTTTGCTTTGATAAACCGCAAAGCCTTGGTTATCTAAAATCTAAGTTTTCCATGTGGTTAACTCTTAAGTATTTTACATGCCAGAACTTTTAAATTTTAACTTTCTGATGGTGAGCTTTCTAAATCATAGTTCATGCTTTCCTTGTTTCTGAAGCAATAGACTATCACTTAACCATTACTGATGAGCCGTGTGAATGTCAGTCACCAGATATGGTTACGGCGGAGCGATAGATAGTGGCAGAGAGGCAGGAATGAGGACTGGTCCCTGTAGAGACTCTGGACCTTAGCTCATAAAGGCTGTGTCTGATGTCGCTTGCTTTTTGCTCATCTGCTTTTTTTTTTTTTTTTGTCCTATCAAAGGTGGAGTGAATTGTGTCGAGTACCAGGATCTGCTGTGGTAGAACATAACTGCTTTCTGTAAAATTAAATAGCAAATAGACAATAGACACTGCCTTCTCCCAGGGGGTTTGGTAACACAGGACATTTGGGGAAGAAAAATGAACCACGGGGCCTTAACATTTCTTCATCAAAGGCCACCCTGGTAAAGACAGCGCCAGACCCTGAGGAACAGAATCTGGTAGTCATGAGGAATATTAGAAACCGATGTAACTGCTTGCAGCAACTTTAAGAAATCTTTCCTATTAAAGTATTTTAGACTCTTGAGTTGTGCATAATGCATATGAATGAGATAAGATTGATTATGAAGGACGTGGCCAGACATGAATCCAGGGGATTCCCTGCTGACTCTACTTTCCTGTTCTGCTAGTTGGAGAGCTGTCGTAAGGCAGGCTGTACCCTTCTTGGTGGCAGAACAAACCCTGGGTACAGTCCTCATCCCTGGGGCTTCTCGGTCTGCCCATGTGTGGACACTGCTTTTTGCCACAGCCTTTCCTTCCCCCTCCACACACTTCCAGGTCTAGAGTTGTTTGTGAATCTGTTTTTAAAAACTGGACACAGGAAAGCTTGCTTCTGCACCTGTTTCCCTCATTAACGTGCAGATTTTTCTAATCTTTTAAAAGATATCATACATAGAATTTACTGGACCAGATTTCAGAGTGAATTTAACCTCCCTAAGCACTAAGAAAGCAATAAGTAAGCTCTACCAATTAAGGGGGGTGGGGTGGGACATGCTTTCCAGCAGCCATCCTGTGTTTCTCTGACTCTCGAAAACGTCCATTTACCTGCCTGCCATTTTCTTACTCATGGATTTTGTGTGATGGGTACATATATCACCAACTTACAGAGGGCTTTTTTCTCATCTTTCATTCAGCCCTACAGGGGTAATGGAAAACTTTTATAAGAGCCCCAAGGAAGTACAGGAAATAACTGATAAATTAGCTCCACCTGAAATTGATACGGTGCATAGACACTTGATCCTTTCTTCTCGGTAGCAGAACTCTTTAACCTCGTAGGAGATGAGTAGGTAGAACCTTCATGACTTAAATACTATGACATGTACCTAGCTCACACATCTGGGATGCATGCATTTTCCTCTTGCCATGGTACTTTTTCTTTTGGCTGAAAATTATTCTTGTTTATCTATTTATTTGGGGATATTGTTGAGTTATGAGCAAGGTTTGTCATACTATCTCTAGTTGCTTTAGAAAACCCTGAATTAGAAACTTTAGGTTTTTTGTTTGTTTGTTTTTTGAGTTGGAGTCTCACTCTGTCACCCAGACTGGAGTGCAGTGGCCGCTCCTGGCCACCGCAGCCTCGACCTGCTGGGCTCCGGCGATCCTTCCGCCTCAGCCTTCCGAGTAGCTGGAACTACAGGCATGTGCCCCCACGCCCGGCTGATTTTTTTTTTATTTATTGTAGAGATGAGGTCTCGCTGCCCAGGCGGGTCTCGAACCCGCGGGCTCAGGCAATCCACTCACTTCAGCCTCCCAAAGGTGCGGGATTACAGGCTGAGCCCCCGAGCCTGGCGAAACTTTAGGTTTTTTAAAAATTTTATTTTATTACAGAGATGTGAGGTACAAGTGAGGATTGACTGCATAAGTAGGCTGCATGCAGTGAAGTTTGAGCTTCTAACTGGCCCTCACTCTCCCTGGTAGCGATCCAGGTACTCTGTGTGTTGTCACATGACCCCTCATGGTGCTATATGATTTTAAGTAAAAATAATTCTATTCAAGATTGACAAACTGGCTTAGCGGATTATATAAGATTCGTGCTTCCAGACACAGCCTAAACCACCACTGCTTTGGGGCAGAGCTTTTGTGTAATTGTACGCTAGCAAACGAAATTAACTCTTAATGTTGAGATTCCAAGAAAGGTCAGGTGGAAGAGCTGAGTTTGTGCTAAGAATACCCTGTTGAAAGTTTAAGAACTGTTATCAAAAGCAGCTTGTTTGAAGCAGTATGGGATCTGAACATTTAATTCCAAGATAGCTAGAATTTAAAGAATTATCTCCCAGTTTAAATATATCTTCTCATTTCAAATGTAACTTAAGGTATATTAAATTCTCAGATAGAAGAGGAAAGCTATTTTTATGCATTTATATTGTAAATTCTTCGAATACAGGAGATAATGCACTTGATTTAGAGCTCAGTAATGAAAGACAGTTGACTTTAGTCTGATTTCATAGAACGATGTGGCAAAAGTGCCTTTGAAAGATAACATGGTATAGGGGCTCCCAAACACTGGATGAATGCCAGCTGCCTCAAGATCACTTGGTTTGTTGGGGGTGGAGGCATCATAAATAATACAGAATGTCATGGTTAAGAGCACGGACTGTTTAGTCTGCAGGTTTGAAACCTGGATCCGGTTTCCATAGGCAAGTGACTTTGTGTCCTAGTTGATTGTCAGGGTTGACAATTCCTAGTTGATTGTCAGGAACTAAATAAGATAATACATACATCAGTGCTTAGAAAATTGCCTGGTACATTGTAAATGCTGAGTAAATGGTAGCAGCTATTGTTAATTTATTATTTCCTGCCTCTGGCAATTCTAATTCATAGGTTTGACATTGGGTCCAGTAATCTGTATTTTTTTAAATACCCCCTTCTATGACTCTGATTACCAATTTGAAAGCTTTGGTTGCCACCCACTTTTCTACCTTCATAGAGTAGGACTGTATTTAAACCACCCTACACATTGTTATCCTGTACTTTGACTTACTAAAGGTGGCCATGTTTTACAATGGCAGGTGCTATTGTTTGAATGTGCCAAGCCACACTGAATAACTTACCTGATTCCCTCTGAAACTAGCTCTGAGCTTCCATCACTCCCACCCCCTTCCCTGATTCTTGAGCATCTCTGGTCCTATTCCCCGGGTGCCAGCCCTGAAGAGCCTAGATTCATGCTCCTTGGATCCTGGCCCTCACCCTCCAGCTCTACCTGTGTCCTTAGAAATATCCTTGTAAGCTTTGTTGGGAAAAATTAATGTACAGTCTTGTTTACTAATTAAAATTGGAAAGGTTTTAATGCATAAATAATATCAGGTGTCAGTTGTGTTGTTTTTTTAAAAACAGTTCTTCCCAAGACCTATTCTTAATCCTCTGTGTGTTGCTGGTATCCTGCTGTGGCCTAGTGCTTTGCGGCCCTGGCTTCACGTTGAAGTCACCTGGGGAACTGACCCAAACGAGACAAATCAGAGCCTGTGGGATGGGCCTGAGCACCTGTGTTTCTGAGACGCTTCCCACTTAATTCTAAAGTTCAGCCAAGGTTGAGTCTCATCATTCCCCTGATACAGACTGTTAGACAAAGGTATGCTTCAGCCATCTGAAGTGCACATAACTTTCGTACTTTGGCAGCGTCTTGGGGGAGAAAGAGGAAGCTCACTGAAGCCTGTGTTTTTCCTGGGAGACTCTCCTGTCCCTGTGTTCTAAACTCTGTGATCTGCTGTCCTGATACTGTGAAAGCTTTCTCAAAAGTGCAGGCTTTTTTCTATAACACCGTATGTATGTTCCTAAAAGCCTCCTTCTGCAAAATTGTGTGCTAAAAATAAGACAGCTTACGGAGAAAACTAGGTGGTGGCCAACCTCTCAAAACCTAGGCCACTTTGTAACCAGAGCACTGAGAAAACAAAAGGTTGGTGCCAGCTCCGTTTAACGGCAAGCTCCAGTGGTAGATACTCAAAATACAAAAAAAAAAAAGGTGAAATGGCAGCAATATTTTAATTAGGACTGAGGTGGCAGGGGCTGTGATAACACAAAAGGACAGGAGCTGTAAGGTGGAGGGAGGGAGAAGGTTGGGCACAGGAGGCAGTGTAACCTGGGGTGATTTGAAAGCCCACAGAGTGGGCAGGGACTCCAGATGGAAGTGCTTCTTTTTAAAGTTTTGTTAAATACCAATGAAAGCACTCCTGTGGCTCTGAAGAAGCTAAAAACTCCTTGCTGAAGGCTGTAATCCACTGCCTGCTCTTGGGAGGGAGAGGCCCTGGTAGCCAAAACAGCTTCTGTGTTACAATGGCATTATTCTCCCATTTACTAATCACTTAATTAATTTGCCTCTGGAAGGAATTATGCTGCCTCCCAAAACACATATTTTTTTTAAAAGGACTGTGTATCGCTGTTTATAATCCTAGACTAATTTGAGGCATTGCTTGCTTCCGGTCTCTCTCTCCTGCCAGACTAGAAGTGCCATGCGGTCAGGGTTGGTGACCATTGTGGCCTGCCACACTAGCAGGCATTCTGTTCAGTGAATAAAATGGCTTAGGTAAAACTTCTCTCAGGAAAATGGTGGGAGTCATATGAGCATAGAATGTGTTAAAAAAACTGAACAAAGACAATGACATCATCTTATATAAAATTAGAAAGTAGAGGAAGAAACGACCCCTGACCTCCTACAGTCACACTCTAATGCCACTGTTGTTGTTGTGTGTCCTTCTGAAATATTTGTTTTATGAGTTCCCTATTGCTGTGTCACAAAGTACCCTAAAATATAGTGACTTAAAACAGTAAGCATGAGCCAGGCTCGGTGGCTCAGCCTGTAATCCCTCACCTTTGGGAGGCTGAGGTGAGTGGATTGCCTGAGCCCGCGGGTTCGAGACCCGCCTGGGCAGCGCGACCTCATCTCTACAGTAAATCAAAAAATCAGCCGGGCGTGGTAGCCCATGCCTGTAATTCCAGCTACTTGGAAGGCTGAGGCGGAAGGATCGCTGGAGCCCAGCAGGTTGAGGCTGCAGTGACTGGGAGCGGCTACTGCACTCCAATCGGGCCAACAGAGTGGGACTCCAACTCAAAAAAAACAACAACAACCAAAAAAACCCCAAAAAACAGAAAGCATGTATTATCTTAGTTTCTGAGGGTCACGAAGTGGCTTAGCTAGATGGTTCTGGCTCAGGGTCTGTCACAGGGCTACAGCCAAGATGTCAGCCAGGACTTCTGTCACTTGAAGACTTGACACTAGGGATGGGGGGGGTCTACCTCTAGGATGGCTCACACCCAGCCTGCCAGGTTGATGCTGGCTGTTGGCAGGAAGCCCCTCAGGTCCCAGCAGTGTGGACCTCTCCAAAGGGCTGCATGATGGCTTCATGACTGAAAGTATGTAAGCTAGGCACACACGTGTAAAATAACTCAGCTGTGGGTACAGTAGACAGTCTGGAGAATGACTCACTTTTCTTTTTTTTTCTCTTATGAATTTCTATTCTGGCATTCTTTGACAATTCCTGTGATTAGACTGCAGGTAAAAATTCTTTTAGACTCTTCTTATATCTCAAGAGCAAATGGATATTTGCAAATATAATTTTTTCATGAAATTCTCTAATCAGATAGTACACATTTAAAGATTTAGACATTTATTTAAAAAGGCTATCTCGAAACAGAGATTGTTCTCTTTGTACGAGCCTCCTAAGGAAATTTGACAGTTAATCTGGTGTTATTTGCATTGACCCATCTCTGAGTGTAAGTGCTTAGCATGTGGGCTGTGGAGCCTTCACTTCTAGTGCAGCCACTGAACTGCACGTAACTAGAACAGCAGCTGCTATAATTCTGGGTAGATTGAAGAATAGCACAGATGAGTGAGAAGCTTGTGAGTTTGTCAAGGCAAATTTGGTGTACAGATGCTAAGTCATTACCACACTTCAAAGAACTCTCCAGGGCCTTCTTACTGAAAACTCATAATTTTAGGAAATCCCATATCGTTCATATGTTCATGTATTCCTTTTTTCCCTATGCTTATACACAGATGGTCATGTTTATTTTTGTTACTTTGTCAAGTAAAACTGACCCCTTTGATCAGAAACTCATGGAGGGGGGCACACCTTATCAACAAGGGTACCCGCATAATGAACATTTGTATAGCTAACCCTGAATTGTACCCCACATCTTTAAAATAAAAAAAAGGAAAAAAAAGACTTATTTATTGTCAGAGACCCGCTCCGGCCGAGGGTGGGTTAGGACCCGCACCGAAGAATCTGGACGGCGAGAAGAGACCACTCGGAGGCAGTTCTTCTGGGAACGGTCCGATCAGGACTGAAGCCAAATTTTATTCGGACTTTTTCCAACTTATATACCATTTTCTATACCAGCAGTGTGATAATCACTTGCTGGGGGCGTACAGATTCCATGCATATCGCACTTTACAAACTATGCATCACAAGACCATCACGAGATTTGCAAGTTCCAAGCAAACAATTCGAATTCCATGATGCCTGACGTGCTTCACAAAACCCACATTAAGGTCACAGGTGCACAATTTCAATACAGATCGTTCAAAGTGTTTTCCATAATGTTCAATAAATCATTCATATTATACTCTTTGTTCTAAACCCTGATCAATACAAAAACTTTCTAAGTTAACTCTAGGTTCAATCCAAGTTCACTGACTCCTAATGTTTTTAACTATTAATATTATCAACTTAACACTATACTATAATCTCTAAGTTTACTTAAATGACTTAGCTGTTAGTTATACTATTAACCTATTATGATTTAACGTAATGCCTTATAACTCAGTTAAAACTTATTCTTAAACTACCAAACTTTACTATAATTCATATGAGTTTTGTATGTCTAAACTTTAATTTTTATATAATCTAATGATTGACCTTTAATACTATGCTATATCCTATTAAGCTAATACCTCATCATTAATTCTTTTATATATCATATAGTAACTATTATATTTGAATAATGTAGCAAAAGGAAACAAAACAGCAAGCATAAATTTACTCAAATATACTATAAAATGTAAATGCAACTATAAGTGTATATGTATATATTTTATCCTAACAAGTCTACTCTAAAAATCAAATAGTAGCTGTCACACTCTTGAACAAGGAAATGCATGGCCGTCATGATGGTGGCCATGGGCTGAAGCAAACAGAGTTTCAGTAAGTAACAAAAAAAAAAAAACTTTCTGCCTGGCTAGAGGCAGGGCGATAAAACTATTATGGTAATTTAGTTTCTAATCTTAGCCCTAGGGGAAACTGCCTACAGGAACAAGAGCTGACTAACCAGTCTACCAGGAAATAGAAGTTTAAAAATATCTAGAAAGAAGTACAACTTAGAAGGGACAAGGTCATTTAAAATAATTCTGCTGTGCAACTTTCCATCAGGTGTATAGAGATTTACTTATAAGTTTTACTGCCATGTATGCACACTGGTCACTAATCACACGCCAATATTATAGGTATAACTGATATCCTATGTCAGAGGCGATCTTCCAGGTGGGCCTTTACAGGCCTCAGCCATGTAGCTAAGGTGTTGGCTCCCAACACCAACCTCTGCTAGCTTCCAACTTCTCTTCTGCAGCTTCCTCACCTCTGTCAGCCTCCACAAAATTGAAGACAGTTAGAGATTTTCTCTGGATCAGACTTTGGCTTAAAAGAATGCTGTGGCTGGTTTGATCTTTTGTCTAGACCATGTAAGTTTTCCCCATTTCAGCAATAAAGCTGTTTCACTTTCTTATCAATCAAGTGTTCACTGGAGTACCACTTTGAATATCCTTCAAGAGCTTTTCCTTTGCATTCACCACTTG